>NC_143572.1:0-192500 GCF_054136105.1 Typopeltis vanoorti | reverse complement strand
TACCTTGTTTGGACATTATGTCTTTAGAGGGCGCTGTTATCGAACTAATCTTGAATTTTTTAAAAATTTGCATATCACCCGATTAAGTTCTTATTAGCGCAGTTTGATAGATAGCACTGCCCTATGCCAATATAAAAAGTTTCTTATCGCTCGGATCATTTTCCAGCGAGTATCAGCGTATTCGTACTGTAAGAGTGAAAAGAAGCTCCTTTTGACTAAAAAACACGAAAAAATTGACTTTTTGCAAAATTTCACGGAAACGTTATGTTCGTGTTTAACACACGCAAACGCTATCTAATGAAGCTATTTGAGTGTATTTAAGTATATTTCGTTATATGGCACATAATTTAACGCAGAGGTTGTTAAAGATACCAGCAATACATAGTATAGTGCTTTATACCTTAATTGGACATTATCTCGTTATAGGGCGCTGTTATCGAATTAATGTTGAATTTTTTAAAAATTTGCATATCATCCGATTAAGTTCTTATTAGCGCAGTTTGATAGATAGCACTGCCCTATGCCAATATAAAAAGTTTCTTATCGCTCGGATCATTTTCCAGCGAGTATCAGCGTATTCGTTCTGTAAGAGTGAAAACATGCTGCTTTTGAATAAAAAACACGAAAAAATTGACTTTTTGCAAAATTTCACGGAAACGTTATTTTCGTGTTTTACACACAAAAACGCTATCTAATGAAGCTATTTGAGTGTATTTAAGTATATTTCGTTATATGGCACATAATTTAGCGCAGAGGTTGTTAAAAAACCAGCAATACATAGGATAGTGCTTTATACCTTGTTTGGACATTATGTCTTTAGAGGGCGCTGTTATCGAACTAATGTTGAATTTTTTAAAAATTTGCATATCACCCGATTAAGTTCTTATTAGCGCAGTTTGATAGATAGCACTGCCCTATGCGTATATAAAAAGTTTCATATCGATCGGATCATTTTCCAGCGAGTATCAGCGTATTCGTGCTGTCAGAGTGAAAACAAGCTGCTTTTGACTAAAAAACACGAAAAAATTGACTTTTTGCAAAATTTCACGGAAACGTTATTTTCGTGTTTTACACACAAAAACGCTATCTAATGAAGCTATTTGAGTGTATTTAAGTATATTTCGTTATATGGCACATAATTTAGCGCAGAGGTTGTTAAAAAACCAGCAATACATAGTATAGTGCTTTATGCCTTGTTTGGACATTATGTCTTTAGAGGGCGCTGTTATCGAACTAATGTTGAATTTTTTAAAAATTTGCATATCACCCGATTAAGTTCTTATTAGCGCAGTTTGATAGATAGCACTGCCCTATGCGTATATAAAAAGTTTCATATCGATCGGATCATTTTCCAGCGAGTATCAGCGTATTCGTGCTGTAAGAGTGAAAACAAGCTCCTTTTGACTAAAAAACACGAAAAAATTGACTTTTTGCAAAATTTCACGGACACGTTATTTTCATGTTTTACACACACAAACGCTATCTAATGAAGCTATTTGAGTGTATTTAAGTATATTTCGTTATATGGCACATAATTTAACGCAGAGGTTGTTAAAGAAACCAGCAATACATAGTATAGTGCTTTATACCTTGTTTGGACATTATATCGTTAGCGGGCGCTGTTATCGAACTAATGTTGAATTTTTTAAAAATTTGCATATCACCCGATTAAGTTCTTATTAGCGCAGTTTGATAGATAGCACTGCCCTATGCGTATATAAAAAGTTTTATATCGCACGGATCATTTTCCAGCGAGTATCAGCGTATTCGTGCTGTAAGAGTGAAAACAAGCTGCTTTTGACTAAAAAACACGAAAAAATTGACTTTTTGCAAAATTTCACGGAAACGTTATGTTCGTGTTTAACACACGCAAACGCTATCTAATGAAGCTATTTGAGTGTGTTTAAGTATATTTCGTTATATGGCACATAATTTAACGCAGAGGTTGTTAAAGATACCAGCAATACATAGTATAGCGCTTTATACCTTATTTGGACATTATCTCGTTATAGGGCGCTGTTATCGAACTAATGTTGAATTTTTTAAAAATTTGCATATCACCCGATTAAGTTCTTATTAGCACAGTTTGATAGATAGCACTTCCCTATGCATATATAAAACGTTTCGTATCGTTCGGATCATTTTCCAGCGAGTATCAGGGTATTCGTTCTGTATGAGTGAAAACAAGCTACTTTTGACTAAAAAACACGAAAAAATTGACTTTTTGCAAAATTTCACGGACACGTTATTTTCATGTTTTACACACACAAACGCTATCTAATGAAGCTATTTGAGTGTATTTAAGTATATTTCGTTATATGGCACATAATTTAACGCAGAGGTTGTTAAAGAAACCAGCAATACATAGTATAGTGCTTTATACCTTGTTTGGACATTATATCGTTAGCGGGCGCTGTTATCGAACTAATGTTGAATTTTTTAAAAATTTGCATATCACCCGATTAAGTTCTTATTAGCGCAGTTTGATAGATAGCACTGCCCTATGCGTATATAAAAAGTTTTATATCGCACGGATCATTTTCCAGCGAGTATCAGCGTATTCGTGCTGTAAGAGTGAAAACAAGCTGCTTTTGACTAAAAAACACGAAAAAATTGACTTTTTGCAAAATTTCACGGAAACGTTATGTTCGTGTTTAACACACGCAAACGCTATCTAATGAAGCTATTTGAGTGTGTTTAAGTATATTTCGTTATATGGCACATAATTTAACGCAGAGGTTGTTAAAGATACCAGCAATACATAGTATAGCGCTTTATACCTTATTTGGACATTATCTCGTTATAGGGCGCTGTTATCGAACTAATGTTGAATTTTTTAAAAATTTGCATATCACCCGATTAAGTTCTTATTAGCGCAGTTTGATAGATAGCACTGCCCTATGCCAATATAAAAAGTTTCATATCGATAGGATCATTTTCCAGCGAGTATCAGGGTATTCGTTCTGTATGAGTGAAAACAAGCTACTTTTGACTAAAAAACACGAAAAAATTGACTTTTTGCAAAATTTCACGGAAACGTTATTTTCATGTTTTACACACACAAACGCTATCTAATGAAGCTATTTGAGTGTATTTAAGTATATTTCGTTATATGGCACATAATTTAACGCAGAGGTTGTTAAAGAAACCAGCAATACATAGTATAGTGCTTTATACCTTGTTTGGACATTATGTCGTTAGAGGGCACTGTTATCGAACTAATGTGGAATTTTTTAAAAATTTGCATATCACCCGATTAAGTTCTTATTAGCGCAGTTTGATAGATAGCACTGCCCTATGCCAATATAAAAAGTTTCATATCGATAGGATCATTTTCCAGCGAGTATCAGCGTATTCGTGCTGTAAGAGTGAAAACAAGCTGCTTTTGACTAAAAAACACGAAAAAATTGACTTTTTGCAAAATTTCACGGAAACGTTATTTACGTGTTTTACACACACAAACGCAATCTAATGAAGCTATTTGAGTGTATTTAAGTATATTTCGTTATATGGCACATAATTTAACGCAGAGGTTGTTAAAGAAACCAGCAATACATAGTATAGTGCTTTATACCTTGTTTGGACATTATATCGTTAGAGGGCGCTGTTATCGAATTAATGTTGAATTTTTTAAAAATTTGCATATCATCCGATTAAGTTCTTATTAGCGCAGTTTGATAGATAGCACTGCCCTATGCCTATATAAAAAGTTTCATATCGCTCGGATCATTTTCCAGCGAGTATCAGCGTATTCGTACTGTAAGAGTGAAAACAATCTCCTTTTGACTAAAATACACGAAAAAATTGACTTTTTGCAAAATTTCACGGAAACGTTATTTTCGTGATTTACACACACAAAGACTATCTAATGAAGCTATTTGAGTGTATTTAAGTACAGGGGGTTCGGGATAAATTTGACATATTTATAATTAATTATATTTTTCCGTAAGTTACATGTATTAACACACACTTCTCTTCATTTAAAACTTTGGACCCTTCTTCATTCACATACAAGATGTCAGAAAGGATGGATAGCTGGAACCCACCTGAATCATGGAAGAGAATAACTTGTATCATGATGATTCGTGCCCGCCATCAAAATAAGGATATTACGACTGCTGCCCAATGCTCCCTGAATACAGTAAAAACAATCAGGCATGAACTAGAGACTTGCAATGGTGACTACGAGGATGTCGCAAGAAGAAAGATCCCTAGCAGACGATCTGATTGCGTTCGTACAGCAGAATTCCTCGCAAATCTGCAGGAACAGGTGTTGAAGAACCCTGGCATTGGAATTCGGGCTTTGTTCGTGGAGTTGCTAACTGTAGTCAAGCCCTGGATAACAAGGGTAGGCAATGGTAGGCCGTATGTATGGCAGCAGGATTCGGCCCCTTGCCACACCTCTGGGAAAAGTCAAAAATGGTTGTCTGAAAATTTCTACGACTTCACCAGTCCAAATGTTTGGCCTCCAAACTCCCCAGACCTTAACCCCATGGATTATTTTGTATGGGGCGCAGTTGAAAAAGACACCAATCGCACTTCCAGTAATACAAAAGCCCAGTTAATGGAAAAAATTAAAACAGTTTTTGCGGCCCTTCCCAGGGAGACTGTGGCATCAGCTTGTTCGAGGTTCCGAAGCAGAATTGAAGCTGCGATCGATGCTAATGGTGGTTATTTTGAGTAAATCTTGTTGATAGTATTGTAATTAACCCTGCCTGTAATGTTTTTTTGTCAATTCATTTAATTTAATAGATACAAAGAAGATTTTGTTTTTCCTTACGAAACTGTCAAATTTATCCCGAACACCCTGTATATTTCGTATATGGCACATAATTTAACGCAGAGGTTGTTAAAGAAACCAGCAATACATAGTATAGTGCTTTATACCTTGTTTGGACATTATGTCGTTAGAGGGCGCTGTTATCGAACTAATGTTGAATTTTTTAAAAATTTGCATATCACCGGATTAAGTTCTTATTAGCGCAGTTTGATAGATAGCACTGCCCTACCTATATAAAAAGTTTCACATCGATCGGATCATTTTCCAGCGAGTATCAGCGTATTCGGGCTGTAAGAGTGAAAACAAGCTGCTTTTGACTAATAAACACGAAAAAATTGACTTTTTGCAAAATTTCACGGAAACGTTATTTTCGTGTTTTACACACCCAAACGCTATCTAATGAAGCTATCTGAGTGTATTTAAGTATATTTCGTTATATGGCACATAATTTAACGCAGAGGTTGTTAACGAAACCAGCAATACATAGTATAGTGCTTTATAACTTGTTTGGACATTATGTCGTTAGAGGGCGCTGTTATCGAACTAATGTTGATTTTTTTAAAAATTTGCATATCACCCGATTAAATTCTTATTAGCGCAATTTTATAGATATCTTTGCCCTATGCCTATATAAAAAGTTTCATATCGCTCGGATCATTTTCCAGCGAGTATCAGCGTATTCGTGCTGTAAGAGTGAAAAAAAGCTACTTTTGACTGAAAAACACAAAAAAATTCACTTTTTGCAAAATTTCACAGAAACGTTATTTTCGTGTTTTACACTCACAAACGCTATCTAATGAAGCTATTTGAGTGTATTTAAGTATATTTCGATATATGGCACATAATTTAACGCAGAGGTTGTTAAAGAAACCAGCAATACATAGTATAGTGCTTTATACCTTGTTTGGACATTATGTCGTTAGAGGGCGCTGTTATCGAACTTGGGGGGTGGGGGGGGGGGGGGGTGGGGGGGGGGGGGGGTGGGGGGGGGGGGGGGTGGGGGGGGGGGGGGGTGGGGGGGGGGGGGGGTGGGGGGGGGGGGGGGTGGGGGGGGGGGGGGGTGGGGGGGGGGGGGGGTGGGGGGGGGGGGGGGTGGGGGGGGGGGGGGGTGGGGGGGGGGGGGGGTGGGGGGGGGGGGGGGTGGGGGGGGGGGGGGGTGGGGGGGGGGGGGGGTGGGGGGGGGGGGGGGTGGGGGGGGGGGGGGGTGGGGGGGGGGGGGGGTGGGGGGGGGGGGGGGTGGGGGGGGGGGGGGGTGGGGGGGGGGGGGGGTGGGGGGGGGGGGGGGTGGGGGGGGGGGGGGGTGGGGGGGGGGGGGGGTGGGGGGGGGGGGGGGTGGGGGGGGGGGGGGGTGGGGGGGGGGGGGGGTGGGGGGGGGGGGGGGTGGGGGGGGGGGGGGGTGGGGGGGGGGGGGGGTGGGGGGGGGGGGGGGTGGGGGGGGGGGGGGTGTAAAACACGAAAATAACGTTTCCGTGAAATTTTGCAAAAAGTCAATTTTTTCGTGTTTTTTAGTCAAAAGTAGCTTGTTTCCACTCTTACAGCACGAATACGCTGATACTCGCTGGAAAATGATCCGAGCGATATGAAACTTTTTATATAGGCATAGGGCAGTGCTATCTATCAAACTGCGCTAATAAGAACTTAATCGGGTGATATGCAAATTTTTAAAAAATTCAACATTAGTTCGATAACAGCGCCCTCTAACGACATAATGTCCAAACAAGGTATAAAGCACTATACTATGTATTGCTGGTTTCTTTAACAACCTCTGCGTTAAATTATGTGCCATATAACGAAATATACTTAAATACACTCAAATAGCTTCATTAGATAGCGTTTGTGTGTGTAAAACACGAAAATAACGTTTCCGTGAAATTTTGCAAAAAGTCAATTTTTTCGTGTTTTTTAGTCAAAAGTAGCTTGTTTCCACTCTTACAGCACGAATACGCTGATACTCGCTGGAAAATGATCCGAGCGATATGAAACTTTTTATATAGGCATAGGGCAGTGCTATCTATCAAACTGCGCTAATAAGAACTTAATCGGGTGATATGCAAATTTTTAAAAAATTCAACATTAGTTCGATAACAGCGCCCTCTAACGACATAATGTCCAAACAAGGTATAAAGCACTATACTATGTATTGCTGGTTTCTTTAACAACCTCTGCGTTAAATTATGTGCCATATAACGAAATATACTTAAATACACTCAAATAGCTTCATTAGATAGCGTTTGTGTGTGTAAAACACGAAAATAACGTTTCCGTGAAATTTTGCAAAAAGTCAATTTTTTCGTGTTTTTTAGTCAAAAGTAGCTTGTTTCCACTCTTACAGCACGAATACGCTGATACTCGCTGGAAAATGATCCGAGCGATATGAAACTTTTTATATAGGCATAGGGCAGTGCTATCTATCAAACTGCGCTAATAAGAACTTAATCGGGTGATATGCAAATTTTTAAAAAATTCAACATTAGTTCGATAACAGCGCCCTCTAACGACATAATGTCCAAACAAGGTATAAAGCACTATACTATGTATTGCTGGTTTCTTTAACAACCTCTGCGTTAAATTATGTGCCATATAACGAAATATACTTAAATACACTCAAATAGCTTCATTAGATAGCGTTTGTGTGTGTAAAACACGAAAATAACGTTTCCGTGAAATTTTGCAAAAAGTCAATTTTTTCGTGTTTTTTAGTCAAAAGTAGCTTGTTTCCACTCTTACAGCACGAATACGCTGATACTCGCTGGAAAATGATCCGATCGATATGAAACTTTTTATATAGGCATAGGGCAGTGCTATCTATCAAACTGCGCTAATAAGAACTTAATCGGGTGATATGCAAATTTTTAAAAAATTCAACATTAGTTCGATAACAGCGCCCTCTAACGACATAATGTCCAAACAAGGTATAAAGCACTATACTATGTATTGCTGGTTTCTTTAACAACCTCTGCGTTAAATTATGTGCCATATAACGAAATATACTTAAATACACTCAAATAGCTTCATTAGATAGCGTTTGTGTGTGTAAAACACGAAAATAACGTTTCCGTGAAATTTTGCAAAAAGTCAATTTTTTCGTGTTTTTTAGTCAAAAGTAGCTTGTTTTCACTCTTACAGCACGAATACGCTGATACTCGCTGGAAAATGATCCGAGCGATATGAAACTTTTTATATAGGCATAGGGCAGTGCTATCTATCAAACTGCGCTAATAAGAACTTAATCGGGTGATATGCAAATTTTTAAAAAATTCAACATTAGTTCGATAACAGCGCCCTCTAACGACATAATGTCCAAACAAGGTATAAAGCACTATACTATGTATTGCTGGTTTCTTTAACAACCTCTGCGTTAAATTATGTGCCATATAACGAAATATACTTAAATACACTCAAATAGCTTCATTAGATAGCGTTTGTGTGTGTAAAACACGAAAATAACGTTTCCGTGAAATTTTGCAAAAAGTCAATTTTTTCGTGTTTTTTAGTCAAAAGTAGCTTGTTTCCACTCTTACAGCACGAATACGCTGATACTCGCTGGAAAATGATCCGATCGATATGAAACTTTTTATATAGGCATAGGGCAGTGCTATCTATCAAACTGCGCTAATAAGAACTTAATCGGGTGATATGCAAATTTTTAAAAAATTCAACATTAGTTCGATAACAGCGCCCTCTAACGACATAATGTCCAAACAAGGTATAAAGCACTATACTATGTATTGCTGGTTTCTTTAACAACCTCTGCGTTAAATTATGTGCCATATAACGAAATATACTTAAATACACTCAAATAGCTTCATTAGATAGCGTTTGTGTGTGTAAAACACGAAAATAACGTTTCCGTGAAATTTTGCAAAAAGTCAATTTTTTCGTGTTTTTTAGTCAAAAGTAGCTTGTTTCCACTCTTACAGCACGAATACGCTGATACTCGCTGGAAAATGATCCGATCGATATGAAACTTTTTATATAGGCATAGGGCAGTGCTATCTATCAAACTGCGCTAATAAGAACTTAATCGGGTGATATGCAAATTTTTAAAAAATTCAACATTAGTTCGATAACAGCGCCCTCTAACGACATAATGTCCAAACAAGGTATAAAGCACTATACTATGTATTGCTGGTTTCTTTAACAACCTCTGCGTTAAATTATGTGCCATATAACGAAATATACTTAAATACACTCAAATAGCTTCATTAGATAGCGTTTGTGTGTGTAAAACACGAAAATAACGTTTCCGTGAAATTTTGCAAAAAGTCAATTTTTTCGTGTTTTTTAGTCAAAAGTAGCTTGTTTCCACTCTTACAGCACGAATACGCTGATACTCGCTGGAAAATGATCCGAGCGATATGAAACTTTTTATATAGGCATAGGGCAGTGCTATCTATCAAACTGCGCTAATAAGAACTTAATCGGGTGATATGCAAATTTTTAAAAAATTCAACATTAGTTCGATAACAGCGCCCTCTAACGACATAATGTCCAAACAAGGTATAAAGCACTATACTATGTATTGCTGGTTTCTTTAACAACCTCTGCGTTAAATTATGTGCCATATAACGAAATATACTTAAATACACTCAAATAGCTTCATTAGATAGCGTTTGTGTGTGTAAAACACGAAAATAACGTTTCCGTGAAATTTTGCAAAAAGTCAATTTTTTCGTGTTTTTTAGTCAAAAGTAGCTTGTTTCCACTCTTACAGCACGAATACGCTGATACTCGCTGGAAAATGATCCGAGCGATATGAAACTTTTTATATAGGCATAGGGCAGTGCTATCTATCAAACTGCGCTAATAAGAACTTAATCGGGTGATATGCAAATTTTTAAAAAATTCAACATTAGTTCGATAACAGCGCCCTCTAACGACATAATGTCCAAACAAGGTATAAAGCACTATACTATGTATTGCTGGTTTCTTTAACAACCTCTGCGTTAAATTATGTGCCATATAACGAAATATACTTAAATACACTCAAATAGCTTCATTAGATAGCGTTTGTGTGTGTAAAACACGAAAATAACGTTTCCGTGAAATTTTGCAAAAAGTCAATTTTTTCGTGTTTTTTAGTCAAAAGTAGCTTGTTTCCACTCTTACAGCACGAATACGCTGATACTCGCTGGAAAATGATCCGAGCGATATGAAACTTTTTATATAGGCATAGGGCAGTGCTATCTATCAAACTGCGCTAATAAGAACTTAATCGGGTGATATGCAAATTTTTAAAAAATTCAACATTAGTTCGATAACAGCGCCCTCTAACGACATAATGTCCAAACAAGGTATAAAGCACTATACTATGTATTGCTGGTTTCTTTAACAACCTCTGCGTTAAATTATGTGCCATATAACGAAATATACTTAAATACACTCAAATAGCTTCATTAGATAGCGTTTGTGTGTGTAAAACACGAAAATAACGTTTCCGTGAAATTTTGCAAAAAGTCAATTTTTTCGTGTTTTTTAGTCAAAAGTAGCTTGTTTCCACTCTTACAGCACGAATACGCTGATACTCGCTGGAAAATGATCCGATCGATATGAAACTTTTTATATAGGCATAGGGCAGTGCTATCTATCAAACTGCGCTAATAAGAACTTAATCGGGTGATATGCAAATTTTTAAAAAATTCAACATTAGTTCGATAACAGCGCCCTCTAACGACATAATGTCCAAACAAGGTATAAAGCACTATACTATGTATTGCTGGTTTCTTTAACAACCTCTGCGTTAAATTATGTGCCATATAACGAAATATACTTAAATACACTCAAATAGCTTCATTAGATAGCGTTTGTGTGTGTAAAACACGAAAATAACGTTTCCGTGAAATTTTGCAAAAAGTCAATTTTTTCGTGTTTTTTAGTCAAAAGTAGCTTGTTTCCACTCTTACTGCACGAATACGCTGATACTCGCTGGAAAATGATCCGATCGATATGAAACTTTTTATATAGGCATAGGGCAGTGCTATCTATCAAACTGCGCTAATAAGAACTTAATCGGGTGATATGCAAATTTTTAAAAAATTCAACATTAGTTCGATAACAGCGCCCTCTAACGACATAATGTCCAAACAAGGTATAAAGCACTATACTATGTATTGCTGGTTTCTTTAACAACCTCTGCGTTAAATTATGTGCCATATAACGAAATATACTTAAATACACTCAAATAGCTTCATTAGATAGCGTTTGTGTGTGGAAAACACGAAAATAACGTTTCCGTGAAATTTTGCAAAAAGTCAATTTTTTCGTGTTTTTTAGTCAAAAGTAGCTTGTTTTCACTCTTACAGCACGAATACGCTGATACTCGCTGGAAAATGATCCGAGCGATATGAAACTTTTTATATAGGCATAGGGCAGTGCTATCTATCAAACTGCGCTAATAAGAACTTAATCGGGTGATATGCAAATTTTAAAAAAATTCAACATTAGTTCGATAACAGCGCCCTCTAACGACATAATGTCCAAACAAGGTATAAAGCACTATACTATGTATTGCTGGTTTCTTTAACAACCTCTGCGTTAAATTATGTGCCATATAACGAAATATACTTAAATACACTCAAATAGCTTCATTAGATAGCGTTTGTGTGTGTAAAAGACGAAAATAACGTTTCCGTGAAATTTTGCAAAAAGTCAATTTTTTCGTGATTTTTAGTCAAAAACAGCTTGTTTTCACTCTTACAGAACGAATACGCTGATACTCGCGGGAAAATGATCCGAGCGATATGAAACTTTTTATATAGGCATACGGCAGTGCTATCTATCAAACTGCGCTAATAAGAACTTAATCGGGTGATATGTAAATTTTTAAAAAATTCAACATTAGTTCAATAACAGCGCCCTCTAACGACATAATGTCCAAACAAAGTATGAAGCATTATACTATGTATTGCTGGATTCTTTAACATCCTCTGCATTAAATTATGTGCCATATAACGAAATATACTTAAATACACTCAAATAGCTTCATTAGATAGCGTTTGTGTGTGTAAAACACGAAAATAACGTTTCCGTGAAATTTTGCAAAATGTGAATTTTTTCGTATTTTTTAGTCAAAAGGAGCTTGTTTTCACTCTTACAGCACGAATACGCTGATACTCGCTGGAAAATGATCCGAGCGATATGAAACTTTTTATATAGGCATAGGGCAGTGCTATCTATCAAACTGCGCTAATAAGAACTTAATCGGGTGATATGCAAATTTTAAAAAAATTCAAAATTAGTACTATAACAGCGCCCTCTAACGACATAATGTCCAAACAAGGTATAAAGCACTATACTATGTATTGTGGTTTCTTTAACAACCTCTGCGTTAAATTATGTGCCATATAACGAAATATACTTAAATACACTCAAATCGCTTCATTAGAATGCGTTTGTGTGTGTAAAACACGAAAATAACGTTTCCGTGAAATTTTGCAAAAAGTCAATTTTTTCGTGTTTTTTAGTCAAAAACAGCTTGTTTCCACTCTTACAGCACGAATACGCTGATACTTCCTGGAAAATGATCCGAGCGATATGAAACTTTTTATATAGGCATAGGGCAGTGCTATCTATCATACTGTGCTAATAAGAACTTAATCGGGTGATATGCAAATTTCTAAAAAATTCAACATTAGTTCGATAACAGCGGCCTCTAACGACATAATGTCCAAACAAGGTATAAAGCACTATACTATGTATTGCTGGTTTCTTTAACAACCTCTGCGTTAAATTATCTGCCATATAACGAAATATACTTAAATACACTCAAATAGCTTCATTAGATAGCGTTTGTGTGTGTAAAACACGAAAATAACGTTTCCGTGAAATTTTGCAAAAAGTCAATTTTTTCGTGTTTTTTAGTCAAAAGTAGCTTGTTTCCACTCTTACTGCACGAATACGCTGATACTCGCTGGAAAATGATCCGATCGATATGAAACTTTTTATATAGGCATAGGGCATTGCTATCTATCAAACTGCGCTAATAAGAACTTAATCGGGTGATATGCAAATTTTTAAAAAATTCAACATTAGTTCGATAACAGCGCCCTCTAACGACATAATGTCCAAAAAAGGTATAAAGCGCTATACTATGTATTGCTGGTTTCTTTAACAACCTCTGCGTTAAATTATGTGCCATATAACGAAATATACTTAAATACACTTAAATAGCTTCATTAGATAGCGTTTGTGTCTGTAAAACACGAAAATAACGTTTCCGTGAAATTTTGCAAAAAGTCAATTTTTTCGTGTTTTTTAGTCAAAAGTAGCTTGTTTCCACTCTTACAGCACGAATACGCTGATACTCGCTGGAAAATGATCCGATCGATATGAAACTTTTTATATACGCATAGGGCAGTGCTATCTATCAAACTGCGCTAATAAGAACTTAATCGGGTGATATGCAAATTTTTAAAAAATTCAACATTAGTTCGATAACAGCGCCCTCTAACGACATAATGTCCAAACAAGGTATAAAGCACCATACTATGTTTTGCTGGTTTTTTTAACAACCTCTGCGTTAAATTATGTGCCATATAACGAAATATACTTAAATACACTCAAATAGCTTCATTAGATAGCGTTTATGTGTGTAAAACACGAAAATAACGTTTCCGCGAAATTTTGCAAAAAGTCAATTTTTTCGTGTTTTTTAGTCAAAAGTAGCTTGTTTCCACTCTTACTGCACGAATACGCTGATACTCGCTGGAAAATGATCCGATCGATATGAAACTTTTTATATAGGCATAGGGCAGTGCTATCTATCAAACTGTGCTAATAAGAACTTAATCGGGTGATATGCAAATTTTTAAAAAATTCAACATTAGTTCGATAACAGCGCCCTCTAACGACATAATGTCCAAACAAGGTATAAAGCACTATACTATGTATTGCTGGTTTCTTTAACAACCTCTGCGTTAAATTATGTGCCATATAACGAAATATACTTAAATACACTCAAATAGCTTCATTAGATAGCGTTTGTGTGTGGAAAACACGAAAATAACGTTTCCGTGAAATTTTGCAAAATGTGAATTTTTTCGTATTTTTTAGTCAAAAGGAGCTTGTTTTCACTCTTACAGCACGAATACGCTGATACTCGCTGGAAAATGATCCGAGCGATATGAAACTTTTTATATAGGCATAGGGCAGTGCTATCTATCAAACTGCGCTAATAAGAACTTAATCGGGTGATATGCAAATTTTAAAAAAATTCAAAATTAGTACGATAACAGCGCCCTCTAACGACATAATGTCCAAACAAGGTATAAAGCACTATACTATGTATTGTGGTTTCTTTAACAACCTCTGCGTTAAATTATGTGCCATATAACGAAATATACTTAAATACACTCAAATCGCTTCATTAGAATGCGTTTGTGTGTGTAAAACACGAAAATAACGTTTCCGTGAAATTTTGCAAAAAGTCAATTTTTTCGTGTTTTTTAGTCAAAAACAGCTTGTTTCCACTCTTACAGCACGAATACGCTGATACTTCCTGGAAAATGATCCGAGCGATATGAAACTTTTTATATAGGCATAGGGCAGTGCTATCTATCAAACTGCGCTAATAAGAACTTAATCGGGTGATATGCAAATTTTTAAAAAATTCAACATTAGTTCGATAACAGCGCCCTCTAACGACATAATGTCCAAACAAGGTATAAAGCACTATACTATGTATTGCTGGTTTCTTTAACAACCTCTGCGTTAAATTATGTGCCATATAACGAAATATACTTAAATACACTCAAATAGCTTCATTAGATAGCGTTTGTGTGTGTAAAACACGAAAATAACGTTTCCGTGAAATTTTGCAAAAAGTCAATTTTTTCGTGTTTTTTAGTCAAAAGTAGCTTGTTTCCACTCTTACAGCACGAATACGCTGATACTCGCTGGAAAATGATCCGATCGATATGAAACTTTTTATATAGGCATAGGGCAGTGCTATCTATCAAACTGCGCTAATAAGAACTTAATCGGGTGATATGCAAATTTTTAAAAAATTCAACATTAGTTCGATAACAGCGCCCTCTAACGACATAATGTCCAAACAAGGTATAAAGCACTATACTATGTATTGCTGGTTTCTTTAACAACCTCTGCGTTAAATTATGTGCCATATAACGAAATATACTTAAATACACTCAAATAGCTTCATTAGATAGCGTTTGTGTGTGTAAAACACGAAAATAACGTTTCCGTGAAATTTTGCAAAAAGTCAATTTTTTCGTGTTTTTTAGTCAAAAGTAGCTTGTTTCCACTCTTACTGCACGAATACGCTGATACTCGCTGGAAAATGATCCGATCGATATGAAACTTTTTATATAGGCATAGGGCAGTGCTATCTATCAAACTGCGCTAATAAGAACTTAATCGGGTGATATGCAAATTTTTAAAAAATTCAACATTAGTTCGATAACAGCGCCCTCTAACGACATAATGTCCAAACAAGGTATAAAGCACTATACTATGTATTGCTGGTTTCTTTAACAACCTCTGCGTTAAATTATGTGCCATATAACGAAATATACTTAAATACACTCAAATAGCTTCATTAGATAGCGTTTGTGTGTGGAAAACACGAAAATAACGTTTCCGTGAAATTTTGCAAAAAGTCAATTTTTTCGTGTTTTTTAGTCAAAAGTAGCTTGTTTTCACTCTTACAGCACGAATACGCTGATACTCGCTGGAAAATGATCCGAGCGATATGAAACTTTTTATATAGGCATAGGGCAGTGCTATCTATCAAACTGCGCTAATAAGAACTTAATCGGGTGATATGCAAATTTTTAAAAAATTCAACATTAGTTCGATAACAGCGCCCTCTAACGACATAATGTCCAAACAAGGTATAAAGCACTATACTATGTATTGCTGGTTTCTTTAACAACCTCTGCGTTAAATTATGTGCCATATAACGAAATATACTTAAATACACTCAAATAGCTTCATTAGATAGCGTTTGTGTGTGTAAAAGACGAAAATAACGTTTCCGTGAAATTTTGCAAAAAGTCAATTTTTTCGTGATTTTTAGTCAAAAACAGCTTGTTTTCACTCTTACAGAACGAATACGCTGATACTCGCGGGAAAATGATCCGAGCGATATGAAACTTTTTATATAGGCATACGGCAGTGCTATCTATCAAACTGCGCTAATAAGAACTTAATCGGGTGATATGTAAATTTTTAAAAAATTCAACATTAGTTCGATAACAGCGCCCTCTAACGACATAATGTCCAAACAAGGTATAAAGCACTATACTATGTATTGCTGGTTTCTTTAACATCCTCTGCATTAAATTATGTGCCATATAACGAAATATACTTAAATACACTCAAATAGCTTCATTAGATAGCGTTTGTGTGTGTAAAACACGAAAATAACGTTTCCGTGAAATTTTGCAAAATGTGAATTTTTTCGTATTTTTTAGTCAAAAGGAGCTTGTTTTCACTCTTACAGCACGAATACGCTGATACTCGCTGGAAAATGATCCGAGCGATATGAAACTTTTTATATAGGCATAGGGCAGTGCTATCTATCAAACTGCGCTAATAAGAACTTAATCGGGTGATATGCAAATTTTAAAAAAATTCAAAATTAGTACGATAACAGCGCCCTCTAACGACATAATGTCCAAACAAGGTATAAAGCACTATACTATGTATTGTGGTTTCTTTAACAACCTCTGCGTTAAATTATGTGCCATATAACGAAATATACTTAAATACACTCAAATCGCTTCATTAGAATGCGTTTGTGTGTGTAAAACACGAAAATAACGTTTCCGTGAAATTTTGCAAAAAGTCAATTTTTTCGTGTTTTTTAGTCAAAAACAGCTTGTTTCCACTCTTACAGCACGAATACGCTGATACTTCCTGGAAAATGATCCGAGCGATATGAAACTTTTTATATAGGCATAGGGCAGTGCTATCTATCATACTGTGCTAATAAGAACTTAATCGGGTGATATGCAAATTTCTAAAAAATTCAACATTAGTTCGATAACAGCGGCCTCTAACGACATAATGTCCAAACAAGGTATAAAGCACTATACTATGTATTGCTGGTTTCTTTAACAACCTCTGCGTTAAATTATGTGCCATATAACGAAATATACTTAAATACACTCAAATAGCTTCATTAGATAGCGTTTGTGTGTGTAAAACACGAAAATAACGTTTCCGTGAAATTTTGCAAAAAGTCAATTTTTTCGTGTTTTTTAGTCAAAAGTAGCTTGTTTCCACTCTTACTGCACGAATACGCTGATACTCGCTGGAAAATGATCCGATCGATATGAAACTTTTTATATAGGCATAGGGCAGTGCTATCTATCAAACTGCGCTAATAAGAACTTAATCGGGTGATATGCAAATTTTTAAAAAATTCAACATTAGTTCGATAACAGCGCCCTCTAACGACATAATGTCCAAACAAGGTATAAAGCACTATACTATGTATTGCTGGTTTCTTTAACAACCTCTGCGTTAAATTATGTGCCATATAACGAAATATACTTAAATACACTCAAATAGCTTCATTAGATAGCGTTTGTGTGTGTAAAACACGAAAATAACGTTTCCGTGAAATTTTGCAAAAAGTCAATTTTTTCGTGTTTTTTAGTCAAAAGTAGCTTGTTTCCACTCTTACAGCACGAATACGCTGATACTCGCTGGAAAATGATCCGATCGATATGAAACTTTTTATATAGGCATAGGGCAGTGCTATCTATCAAACTGCGCTAATAAGAACTTAATCGGGTGATATGCAAATTTTTAAAAAATTCAACATTAGTTCGATAACAGCGCCCTCTAACGACATAATGTCCAAACAAGGTATAAAGCACTATACTATGTATTGCTGGTTTCTTTAACAACCTCTGCGTTAAATTATGTGCCATATAACGAAATATACTTAAATACACTCAAATAGCTTCATTAGATAGCGTTTGTGTGTGGAAAACACGAAAATAACGTTTCCGTGAAATTTTGCAAAAAGTCAATTTTTTCGTGTTTTTTAGTCAAAAGTAGCTTGTTTCCACTCTTACTGCACGAATACGCTGATACTCGCTGGAAAATGATCCGATCGATATGAAACTTTTTATATAGGCATAGGGCAGTGCTATCTATCAAACTGCGCTAATAAGAACTTAATCGGGTGATATGCAAATTTTTAAAAAATTCAACATTAGTTCGATAACAGCGCCCTCTAACGACATAATGTCCAAACAAGGTATAAAGCACTATACTATGTATTGCTGGTTTCTTTAACAACCTCTGCGTTAAATTATGTGCCATATAACGAAATATACTTAAATACACTCAAATAGCTTCATTAGATAGCGTTTGTGTGTGTAAAAGACGAAAATAACGTTTCCGTGAAATTTTGCAAAAAGTCAATTTTTTCGTGATTTTTAGTCAAAAACAGCTTGTTTTCACTCTTACAGAACGAATACGCTGATACTCGCGGGAAAATGATCCGAGCGATATGAAACTTTTTATATAGGCATACGGCAGTGCTATCTATCAAACTGCGCTAATAAGAACTTAATCGGGTGATATGTAAATTTTTAAAAAATTCAACATTAGTTCAATAACAGCGCCCTCTAACGACATAATGTCCAAACAAAGTATGAAGCATTATACTATGTATTGCTGGATTCTTTAACATCCTCTGCATTAAATTATGTGCCATATAACGAAATATACTTAAATACACTCAAATAGCTTCATTAGATAGCGTTTGTGTGTGTAAAACACGAAAATAACGTTTCCGTGAAATTTTGCAAAATGTGAATTTTTTCGTATTTTTTAGTCAAAAGGAGCTTGTTTTCACTCTTACAGCACGAATACGCTGATACTCGCTGGAAAATGATCCGAGCGATATGAAACTTTTTATATAGGCATAGGGCAGTGCTATCTATCAAACTGCGCTAATAAGAACTTAATCGGGTGATATGCAAATTTTAAAAAAATTCAAAATTAGTACTATAACAGCGCCCTCTAACGACATAATGTCCAAACAAGGTATAAAGCACTATACTATGTATTGTGGTTTCTTTAACAACCTCTGCGTTAAATTATGTGCCATATAACGAAATATACTTAAATACACTCAAATCGCTTCATTAGAATGCGTTTGTGTGTGTAAAACACGAAAATAACGTTTCCGTGAAATTTTGCAAAAAGTCAATTTTTTCGTGTTTTTTAGTCAAAAACAGCTTGTTTCCACTCTTACAGCACGAATACGCTGATACTTCCTGGAAAATGATCCGAGCGATATGAAACTTTTTATATAGGCATAGGGCAGTGCTATCTATCATACTGTGCTAATAAGAACTTAATCGGGTGATATGCAAATTTCTAAAAAATTCAACATTAGTTCGATAACAGCGGCCTCTAACGACATAATGTCCAAACAAGGTATAAAGCACTATACTATGTATTGCTGGTTTCTTTAACAACCTCTGCGTTAAATTATCTGCCATATAACGAAATATACTTAAATACACTCAAATAGCTTCATTAGATAGCGTTTGTGTGTGTAAAACACGAAAATAACGTTTCCGTGAAATTTTGCAAAAAGTCAATTTTTTCGTGTTTTTTAGTCAAAAGTAGCTTGTTTCCACTCTTACTGCACGAATACGCTGATACTCGCTGGAAAATGATCCGATCGATATGAAACTTTTTATATAGGCATAGGGCATTGCTATCTATCAAACTGCGCTAATAAGAACTTAATCGGGTGATATGCAAATTTTTAAAAAATTCAACATTAGTTCGATAACAGCGCCCTCTAACGACATAATGTCCAAAAAAGGTATAAAGCGCTATACTATGTATTGCTGGTTTCTTTAACAACCTCTGCGTTAAATTATGTGCCATATAACGAAATATACTTAAATACACTTAAATAGCTTCATTAGATAGCGTTTGTGTCTGTAAAACACGAAAATAACGTTTCCGTGAAATTTTGCAAAAAGTCAATTTTTTCGTGTTTTTTAGTCAAAAGTAGCTTGTTTCCACTCTTACAGCACGAATACGCTGATACTCGCTGGAAAATGATCCGATCGATATGAAACTTTTTATATACGCATAGGGCAGTGCTATCTATCAAACTGCGCTAATAAGAACTTAATCGGGTGATATGCAAATTTTTAAAAAATTCAACATTAGTTCGATAACAGCGCCCTCTAACGACATAATGTCCAAACAAGGTATAAAGCACCATACTATGTTTTGCTGGTTTTTTTAACAACCTCTGCGTTAAATTATGTGCCATATAACGAAATATACTTAAATACACTCAAATAGCTTCATTAGATAGCGTTTATGTGTGTAAAACACGAAAATAACGTTTCCGCGAAATTTTGCAAAAAGTCAATTTTTTCGTGTTTTTTAGTCAAAAGTAGCTTGTTTCCACTCTTACTGCACGAATACGCTGATACTCGCTGGAAAATGATCCGATCGATATGAAACTTTTTATATAGGCATAGGGCAGTGCTATCTATCAAACTGTGCTAATAAGAACTTAATCGGGTGATATGCAAATTTTTAAAAAATTCAACATTAGTTCGATAACAGCGCCCTCTAACGACATAATGTCCAAACAAGGTATAAAGCACTATACTATGTATTGCTGGTTTCTTTAACAACCTCTGCGTTAAATTATGTGCCATATAACGAAATATACTTAAATACACTCAAATAGCTTCATTAGATAGCGTTTGTGTGTGGAAAACACGAAAATAACGTTTCCGTGAAATTTTGCAAAATGTGAATTTTTTCGTATTTTTTAGTCAAAAGGAGCTTGTTTTCACTCTTACAGCACGAATACGCTGATACTCGCTGGAAAATGATCCGAGCGATATGAAACTTTTTATATAGGCATAGGGCAGTGCTATCTATCAAACTGCGCTAATAAGAACTTAATCGGGTGATATGCAAATTTTAAAAAAATTCAAAATTAGTACGATAACAGCGCCCTCTAACGACATAATGTCCAAACAAGGTATAAAGCACTATACTATGTATTGTGGTTTCTTTAACAACCTCTGCGTTAAATTATGTGCCATATAACGAAATATACTTAAATACACTCAAATCGCTTCATTAGAATGCGTTTGTGTGTGTAAAACACGAAAATAACGTTTCCGTGAAATTTTGCAAAAAGTCAATTTTTTCGTGTTTTTTAGTCAAAAACAGCTTGTTTCCACTCTTACAGCACGAATACGCTGATACTTCCTGGAAAATGATCCGAGCGATATGAAACTTTTTATATAGGCATAGGGCAGTGCTATCTATCATACTGTGCTAATAAGAACTTAATCGGGTGATATGCAAATTTCTAAAAAATTCAACATTAGTTCGATAACAGCGGCCTCTAACGACATAATGTCCAAACAAGGTATAAAGCACTATACTATGTATTGCTGGTTTCTTTAACAACCTCTGCGTTAAATTATGTGCCATATAACGAAATATACTTAAATACACTCAAATAGCTTCATTAGATAGCGTTTGTGTGTGTAAAACACGAAAATAACGTTTCCGTGAAATTTTGCAAAAAGTCAATTTTTTCGTGTTTTTTAGTCAAAAGTAGCTTGTTTCCACTCTTACTGCACGAATACGCTGATACTCGCTGGAAAATGATCCGATCGATATGAAACTTTTTATATAGGCATAGGGCAGTGCTATCTATCAAACTGCGCTAATAAGAACTTAATCGGGTGATATGCAAATTTTTAAAAAATTCAACATTAGTTCGATAACAGCGCCCTCTAACGACATAATGTCCAAACAAGGTATAAAGCACTATACTATGTATTGCTGGTTTCTTTAACAACCTCTGCGTTAAATTATGTGCCATATAACGAAATATACTTAAATACACTCAAATAGCTTCATTAGATAGCGTTTGTGTGTGTAAAACACGAAAATAACGTTTCCGTGAAATTTTGCAAAAAGTCAATTTTTTCGTGTTTTTTAGTCAAAAGTAGCTTGTTTCCACTCTTACAGCACGAATACGCTGATACTCGCTGGAAAATGATCCGATCGATATGAAACTTTTTATATAGGCATAGGGCAGTGCTATCTATCAAACTGCGCTAATAAGAACTTAATCGGGTGATATGCAAATTTTTAAAAAATTCAACATTAGTTCGATAACAGCGCCCTCTAACGACATAATGTCCAAACAAGGTATAAAGCACTATACTATGTATTGCTGGTTTCTTTAACAACCTCTGCGTTAAATTATGTGCCATATAACGAAATATACTTAAATACACTCAAATAGCTTCATTAGATAGCGTTTGTGTGTGTAAAACACGAAAATAACGTTTCCGTGAAATTTTGCAAAAAGTCAATTTTTTCGTGTTTTTTAGTCAAAAGTAGCTTGTTTCCACTCTTACAGCACGAATACGCTGATACTCGCTGGAAAATGATCCGATCGATATGAAACTTTTTATATAGGCATAGGGCAGTGCTATCTATCAAACTGCGCTAATAAGAACTTAATCGGGTGATATGCAAATTTTTAAAAAATTCAACATTAGTTCGATAACAGCGCCCTCTAACGACATAATGTCCAAACAAGGTATAAAGCACTATACTATGTATTGCTGGTTTCTTTAACAACCTCTGCGTTAAATTATGTGCCATATAACGAAATATACTTAAATACACTCAAATAGCTTCATTAGATAGCGTTTGTGTGTGTAAAACACGAAAATAACGTTTCCGTGAAATTTTGCAAAAAGTCAATTTTTTCGTGTTTTTTAGTCAAAAGTAGCTTGTTTCCACTCTTACAGCACGAATACGCTGATACTCGCTGGAAAATGATCCGATCGATATGAAACTTTTTATATAGGCATAGGGCAGTGCTATCTATCAAACTGCGCTAATAAGAACTTAATCGGGTGATATGCAAATTTTTAAAAAATTCAACATTAGTTCGATAACAGCGCCCTCTAACGACATAATGTCCAAACAAGGTATAAAGCACTATACTATGTATTGCTGGTTTCTTTAACAACCTCTGCGTTAAATTATGTGCCATATAACGAAATATACTTAAATACACTCAAATAGCTTCATTAGATAGCGTTTGTGTGTGGAAAACACGAAAATAACGTTTCCGTGAAATTTTGCAAAAAGTCAATTTTTTCGTGTTTTTTAGTCAAAAGTAGCTTGTTTCCACTCTTACAGCACGAATACGCTGATACTCGCTGGAAAATGATCCGATCGATATGAAACTTTTTATATAGGCATAGGGCAGTGCTATCTATCAAACTGCGCTAATAAGAACTTAATCGGGTGATATGCAAATTTTTAAAAAATTCAACATTAGTTCGATAACAGCGCCCTCTAACGACATAATGTCCAAACAAGGTATAAAGCACTATACTATGTATTGCTGGTTTCTTTAACAACCTCTGCGTTACATTATGTGCCATATAACGAAATATACTTAAATACACTCAAATAGCTTCATTAGATAGCGTTTGTGTGTGGAAAACACGAAAATTACGTTTCCGTGAAATTTTGCAAAAGTCAATTTTTTCGCGTTTTTTAGTCAAAAGTAGCTTGTTTCCAATCTTACAGCACGAATACGCTGATACTCGCTGGAAAATGATCCGAACGATATGAAACTTTTTATATAGGCATAGGGCAGTGCTATCTATCAAACTGCGCTAATAAGAACTTAATCGGGTGATATGCAAATTTTAAAAAAATTCAACATTAGTTCGATAACAGCGCCCTCTAACGACATAATGTCCAAACAAGGTATAAAGCACTATACTATGTATTGCTGGTTTCTTTAACAACCTCTGCGTTAAATTATGTGCCATATAACGAAATATACTTAAATACACTCAAATAGCTTCATTAGATAGCGTTTGTGTGTGTAAAAGACGAAAATAACGTTTCCGTGAAATTTTGCAAAAAGTCAATTTTTTCGTGATTTTTAGTCAAAAACAGCTTGTTTTCACTCTTACAGAACGAATACGCTGATACTCGCGGGAAAATGATCCGAGCGATATGAAACTTTTTATATAGGCATACGGCAGTGCTATCTATCAAACTGCGCTAATAAGAACTTAATCGGGTGATATGTAAATTTTTAAAAAATTCAACATTAGTTCAATAACAGCGCCCTCTAACGACATAATGTCCAAACAAAGTATGAAGCATTATACTATGTATTGCTGGATTCTTTAACATCCTCTGCATTAAATTATGTGCCATATAACGAAATATACTTAAATACACTCAAATAGCTTCATTAGATAGCGTTTGTGTGTGTAAAACACGAAAATAACGTTTCCGTGAAATTTTGCAAAATGTGAATTTTTTCGTATTTTTTAGTCAAAAGGAGCTTGTTTTCACTCTTACAGCACGAATACGCTGATACTCGCTGGAAAATGATCCGAGCGATATGAAACTTTTTATATAGGCATAGGGCAGTGCTATCTATCAAACTGCGCTAATAAGAACTTAATCGGGTGATATGCAAATTTTAAAAAAATTCAAAATTAGTACTATAACAGCGCCCTCTAACGACATAATGTCCAAACAAGGTATAAAGCACTATACTATGTATTGTGGTTTCTTTAACAACCTCTGCGTTAAATTATGTGCCATATAACGAAATATACTTAAATACACTCAAATCGCTTCATTAGAATGCGTTTGTGTGTGTAAAACACGAAAATAACGTTTCCGTGAAATTTTGCAAAAAGTCAATTTTTTCGTGTTTTTTAGTCAAAAACAGCTTGTTTCCACTCTTACAGCACGAATACGCTGATACTTCCTGGAAAATGATCCGATGGGGGGTGGGGGGGGGGGGGGGTGGGGGGGGGGGGGGGTGGGGGGGGGGGGGGGTGGGGGGGGGGGGGGGTGGGGGGGGGGGGGGGTGGGGGGGGGGGGGGGTGGGGGGGGGGGGGGGTGGGGGGGGGGGGGGGTGGGGGGGGGGGGGGGTGGGGGGGGGGGGGGGTGGGGGGGGGGGGGGGTGGGGGGGGGGGGGGGTGGGGGGGGGGGGGGGTGGGGGGGGGGGGGGGTGGGGGGGGGGGGGGGTGGGGGGGGGGGGGGGTGGGGGGGGGGGGGGGTGGGGGGGGGGGGGGGTGGGGGGGGGGGGGGGTGGGGGGGGGGGGGGGTGGGGGGGGGGGGGGGTGGGGGGGGGGGGGGGTGGGGGGGGGGGGGGGTGGGGGGGGGGGGGGGTGGGGGGGGGGGGGGGTGGGGGGGGGGGGGGGTGGGGGGGGGGGGGGGTGGGGGGGGGGGGGGGTGGGGGGGGGGGGGGGTGGGGGGGGGGGGGGGTGGGGGGGGGGGGAATACATAGTATAGTGCTTTATACCTTGTTTGGACATTATGTCGTTAGAGGGCGCTGTTATCGAACTAATGTTGAATTTTTTAAAAATTTGCATATCAGCCGATTAAGTTCTTATTAGCGCAGTTTGATAGATAGCACTGCCCTATGCCTATATAAAAAGTTCATATCGCTCGGATCATTTTCCCGCGAGTATCAGCGTATTCGTGCTGTAAGAGTGAAAACAAGCTGTTTTTGACTAAAAAACACGAAAAAATTGACTTTTTGCAAAATTTCACGGAAACGTTATTTTCGTGTTTTACACACACAAACGCTATCTAATGAAGCTATTTGAGTGTATTTAAGTATATTTCGTTATATGGCACATAATTTAACGCAGAGGTTGTTAAAGAAACCAGCAATACATAGTATAGTGCTTTATACCTTGTTTGGACATTATGTCGTTAGAGGGCGCTGTTATCGAACTAATGTTGAATTTTTTAAAAATTTGCATATCACCCGATTAAGTTCTTATTAGCGCAGTTTGATAGATAACACTGCCCTATGCCTATATAAAAAGTTTCATATCGCTCGGATCATTTTCCAGCGAATATCAGCGTATTCGTGCTGTAAGAGTGAAAACAAGCAGCTTTTGACTAAAAAACACGAAAAAATTCACTTTTTGCAAAATTTCAGGGAAACGTTATTTTCGTGTTTTACACACACAAACGCTATCTAATGAAGCTATTTGAGTGTATTTAAGTATATTTCGTTATATGGCACATAATTTAACGCAGAGGTTGTTAAAGAAACCAGCAATACATAGTATAGTGCTTTATACCTTGTTTGGAAATTATGTCGTTAGAGGGCGCTGTTATCGAACTAATGTTGAATTTTTTAAAAATTTGCATATCACCCGATTAAGTTCTTATTAGCGCAGTTTGAGAGATAACACTGCCCTATGCCTATATAAAAAGTTTCATATCGCTCGGATCATTTTCCAGCGAATATCAGCGTATTCGTGCTGTAAGAGTGAAAACAAGCAGCTTTTGACTAAAAAACACGAAAAAATTCACTTTTTGCAAAATTTCACGGAAACCTTATTTTCGTGTTTTACACACACAAACGCTATCTAATGAAGCTATTTGAGTGTATTTAAGTATATTTCGTTATATGGCACATAATTTAACGCAGAGGTTGTTAAAGAAACCAGCAATACATAGTATAGTGCTTTATACCTTGTTTGGACATTATGTCGTTAGAGGGCGCTGTTATCCAACTAATGTTGAATTTTTTAAAAATTTGCATATCACCCGATTAAGTTCTTATTAGCGCAGTTTGATAGATAGCACTGCCCTATGCCTATATAAAAATTTTCATATCGATCAGATCATTTTCCAGCGAGTATCAGCGTATTCGTGCTGTAAGAGTGAAAACAAGCAGCTTTTGAATAAAAAATACGAAAAAATTGACTTTTTGCAAAATTTCACGGAAACGTTATTTTCGTGTTTTGCACACACAAACGCTATCTAATGAAGCTATTTGAGTGTATTTAAGTATATTTCGTTATATGGCACATAATTTTACGCAGAGGTTGTTAAAGAAACCAGCAATACCTAGTATAGTGCTTTATACCTTGTTTGGACATTACGTCGTTAGAGGGCGCTGTTATCGAACTAATGTTGAATTTTTTAAAAATTTGCATATCACCCAATTAAGTTCTTATTAGCGCAGTTTGATAGATAACACTGCCCTATGCCTATATAAAAAGTTTCATATCGCTCGGATCATTTTCCAGCGAGTATCAGCGTATTCGTGCTGTAAGAGTGAAAACAAGCAGCTTTTGACTAAAAAATTCACATTTTGCAAAATTTCACGGAAACGTTATTTTCGTGTTTTACACACACAAACGCTATCTAATGAAGCTATTTGAGTGTATTTAAGTATATTTCGTTATATGGCACATAATTTAACGCAGAGGTTGTTAAAGAAACCAGCAATACATAGTATAGTGCTTTATACCTTGTTTGGACATTATGTCGTTAGAGGGCGCTGTTATCGAACTAATGTTGAATTTTTTAAAAATTTCATATCAGCCGATTAAGTTCTTATTAGCGCAGTTTGATAGATAGCACTGCCCTATGCCTATATAAAAAGTTTCATATCGCTCGGATCATTTTCCCGCGAGTATCAGCGTATTCGT
The DNA here is from genome assembly GCF_054136105.1 of Typopeltis vanoorti. NCBI lineage: Eukaryota > Metazoa > Arthropoda > Arachnida > Uropygi > Thelyphonidae > Typopeltis > Typopeltis vanoorti. Next base: position 165,212 of record NC_143572.1, on the reverse strand, counting down.
GCTGTAAGAGTGAAAACAAGCTGTTTTTGACTAAAAAACACGAAAAAATTGACTTTTTGCAAAATTTCACGGAAACGTTATTTTCGTGTTTTACACACACAAACGCTATCTAATGAAGCTATTTGAGTGTATTTAAGTATATTTCGTTATATGGCACATAATTTAACGCAGAGGTTGTTAAAGAAACCAGCAATACATAGTATAGTGCTTTATACCTTGTTTGGACATTATGTCGTTAGAGGGCGCTGTTAATGAACTAATGTTGAATTTTTTAAAAATTTGCATATCAGCCGATTAAGTTCTTATTAGCGCAGTTTGATAGATAGCACTGCCCTATGCCTATATAAAAAGTTTCATAACGATCGGATCATTTTCCATCGAGAATCAGCGTATTCGTGCTGTAAGAGTGAAAACAGGCTGTTTTTGACTAAAAAACACGAAAAAATTCACTTTTTGCAAAATTTCACGGAAACGTTATTTTCGTGTTTTACACACACAATCGCTATCTAATGAAGCTATTTGAGTGTATTTAAGTATATTTCGTTATATGGCACATAATTTAACGCAGAGGTTGTTAAAGAAACCAGCAATACATAGTATAGTGCTTTATACCTTGTTTGGACATTATGTCGTTAGAGGGCGCTGTTATCGAACTAATGTTGAATTTTTTAAAAATTTGCATATCACCCGATTAAGTTCTTATTAGCGCAGTTTGATAGATAACACTGCCCTATGCCTATACAAAAAGGTTCATATCGCTCGGATCATTTTCCAGCGAGTATCAGCGTATTCGTGCTGTAAGAGTGAAAACAAGCTGTTTTTGACTAAAAAACACGAAAAAATTCACTTTTTGCAAAATTTCACGGAAACGTTATTTTCGTGTTTTACACACACAAACGCTATCTAATGAAGCTATTTGAGTGTATTTAAGTATATTTCGTTATATGGCACATAATTTAACGCAGAGGTTGTTAAAGAAACCAGCAATACATAGTATAGTGCTTTATACCTTGTTTGGACATTATGTCGTTAGAGGGCGCTGTTAATGAACTAATGTTGAATTTTTTAAAAATTTGCATATCACCCGATTAAGTTCTTATTAGCGCAGTTTGATAGATAGCACTGCCCTATGCCTATATAAAAAGTTTCATAACGATCGGATCATTTTCCATCGAGAATCAGCGTATTCGTGCTGTAAGAGTGAAAACAAGCTGTTTTTGACTAAAAAACACGAAAAAATTCACTTTTTGCAAAATTTCACGGAAACGTTATTTTCGTGTTTTACACACACAAACGCTATCTAATGAAGCTATTTGAGTGTATTTAAGTATATTTCGTTATATGGCACATAATTTAACGCAGAGGTTGTTAAAGAAACCAGCAATACATAGTATAGTGCTTTATACCTTGTTTGGACATTATGTCGTTAGAGGGCGCTGTTATCGAACTAATGTTGAATTTTTTAAAAATTTGCATATCACCCGATTAAGTTCTTATTAGCGCAGTTTGATAGATAACACTGCCCTATGCCTATATAAAAAGTTTCATATCGCTCGGATCATTTTCCAGCGAGTATCAGCGTATTCGTGCTGTAAGAGTGAAAACAAGCAGCTTTTGACTAAAAAACACGAAAAAATTCACTTTTTGCAAAATTTCACGGAAACGTTATTTTCGTGTTTTGCACACACAAACGCTATCTAATGAAGCTATTTGAGTGTATTTAAGTATATTTCGTTATATGGCACATAATTTTACGCAGAGGTTGTTAAAGAAACCAGCAATACCTAGTATAGTGCTTTATACCTTGTTTGGACATTACGTCGTTAGAGGGCGCTGTTATCGAACTAATGTTGAATTTTTTAAAAATTTGCATATCACCCGATTAAGTTCTTATTAGCGCAGTTTGATAGATAACACTGCCTATGCCTATATAAAAAGTTTCATATCGCTCGGATCATTTTCCAGCGAGTATCAGCGTATTCGTGCTGTAAGAGTAAAAACAAGAAGCTTTTGACTAAAAAACACGAAACAATTCACTTTTTGCAAAATTTCACGGAAACGTTATTTTCGTGTTTTACACACACAAACGCTATCTAATGAAACTATTTGAGTGTATTTAAGTATATTTCGTTATATGGCACATAATTTAACGCAGAGATTGTTAAAGAAACCAGCAATACATAGTATAGTGCTTTATACCTTGTTTGGACATTATGTCGTTAGAGGGCGCTGTTATCGAACTAATGTTGAATTTTTTAAAAATTTCATATCAGCCGATTAAGTTCTTATTAGCGCAGTTTGATAGATAGCACTGCCCTATGCCTATATAAAAAGTTTCATATCGCTCGGATCATTTTCCCGCGAGTATCAGCGTATTCGTGCTGTAAGAGTGAAAACAAGCTGTTTTTGACTAAAAAACACGAAAAAATTGACTTTTTGCAAAATTTCACGGAAACGTTATTTTCGTGTTTTACAAACACAATCGCTATCTAATGAAGCTATTTGAGTGTATTTAAGTATATTTCGTTATATGGCACATAATTTAACGCAGAGGTTGTTAAAGAAACCAGCAATACATAGTATAGTGCTTTATACCTTGTTTGGACATTATGTCGTTAGAGGGCGCTGTTATCGAACTAATGTTGAATTTTTTAAAAATTTGCATATCACCCGATTAAGTTCTTATTAGCGCAGTTTGATAGATAACACTGCCCTATGCCTATACAAAAAGGTTCATATCGCTCGGATCATTTTCCAGCAAGTATCAGCGTATTCGTGCTGTAAGAGTGAAAACAAGCAGCTTTTGAATAAAAAATACGAAAAAATTCACATTTTGCAAAATTTCACGGAAACGTTATTTTCGTGTTTTACACACACAAACGCTATCTAATGAAGCTAATTGAGTGTATTTAAGTATATTTCGTTATATGGCACATAATTTAACGCAGAGGTTGTTAAAGAAACCAGCAATACATAGTATAGTGCTTTATACCTTGTTTGGAAATTATGTCGTTAGAGGGCGCTGTTATCGAACTAATGTTGAATTTTTTAAAAATTTGCATATCACCCGATTAAGTTCTTATTAGCGCAGTTTGAGAGATAACACTGCCCTATGCCTATATAAAAAGTTTCATATCGCTCGGATCATTTTCCAGCGAAGATCAGCGTATTCGTTCTGTAAGAGTGAAAACAAGCAGCTTTTGACTAAAAAACACGAAAAAATTCACTTTTTGCAAAATTTCACGGAAACGTTATTTTCGTGTTTTACACACACAAACGCTATCTAATGAAGCTATTTGAGTGTATTTAAGTATTTTTCGTTATATGGCACATAATTTTACGCAGAGGTTGTTAAAGAAACCAGCAATACCTAGTATAGTGCTTTATACCTTGTTTGGACATTATGTCGTTAGAGGGCGCTGTTATCGAACTAATGTTGAATTTTTTAAAAATTTGCATATCACCCGATTAAGTTCTTATTAGCGCAGTTTGATAGATAACACTGCCTGTGCCTATATAAAAAGTTTCATATCGCTCGGATCATTTTCCAGCGAGTATCAGCGTATTCGTGCTGTAAGAGTGAAAACAAGCTGTTTTTGACTAAAAAACACGAAAAAATTCACTTTTTGCAAAATTTCACGGAAACGTTATTTTCGTGTTTTACACACACAAACGCTATCTAATGAAGCTATTTGAGTGTATTTCAGTATATTTCGTTATATGGCACATAATTTAACGCAGAGGTTGTTAAAGAAACCAGCAATACATAGTATACTGCTTTATACCTTGTTTGGACATTATGTCGTTAGAGGGCGCTGTTATCGAACTAATGTTGAATTTTTTAAAAATTTGCATATCACCCGATTAAGTTCTTATTAGCGCAGTTTGATAGATAACACTGCCCTATGCCTATATAAAAAGTTTCATATCGCTCGGATCATTTTCCAGCGAGTATCAGCGTATTCGTGCTGTAAGAGTGAAAACAAGCAGCTTTTGACTAAAAAACACGAAAAAATTCACTTTTTGCAAAATTTCACGGAAACGTTATTTTCGTGTTTTACACACACAAACGCTATCTAATGAAGCTATTTGAGTGTATTTAAGTATATTTCGTTATATGGCACATAATTTAAAGCAGAGGTTGTTAAAGAAACCAGCAATACATAGTATAGTGCTTTATACCTTGTTTGGACATTATGTCGTTAGAGGGCGCTGTTATCGAACTAATGTTGAATTTTTTAAAAATTTGCATATCACCCGATTAAGTTCTTATTAGCGCAGTTTGATAGATAACACTGCCCTATGCCTATACAAAAAGGTTCATATCGCTCGGATCATTTTCCAGCAAGTATCAGCGTATTCGTGCTGTAAGAGTGAAAACAAGCAGCTTTTGAATAAAAAATACGAAAAAATTCACATTTTGCAAAATTTCACGGAAACGTTATTTTCGTGTTTTGCACACACAAACGCTATCTAATGAAGCTAATTGAGTGTATTTAAGTATATTTCGTTATATGGCACATAATTTAACGCAGAGGTTGTTAAAGAAACCAGCAATACCTAGTATAGTGCTTTATACCTTGTTTGGACATTATGTCGTTAGAGGGCGCTGTTATCGAACTAATGTTGAATTTTTTAAAAATTTGCATATCACCCGATTAAGTTCTTATTAGCGCAGTTTGATAGATAACACTGCCCTATGCCTATATAAAAAGTTTCATATCGCTCGGATCATTTTCCAGCGAGTATCAGCGTATTCGTGCTGTAAGAGTGAAAACAAGCAGCTTTTGACTAAAAAACACGAAAAAATTCACTTTTTGCAAAATTTCAGGGAAACGTTATTTTCGTGTTTTACACACACAAACGCTATCTAATGAAGCTATTTGAGTGTATTTAAGTATATTTCGTTATATGGCACATAATTTAACGCAGAGGTTGTTAAAGAAACCAGCAATACATAGTATAGTGCTTTATACCTTGTTTGGAAATTATGTCGTTAGAGGGCGCTGTTATCGAACTAATGTTGAATTTTTTAAAAATTTGCATATCACCCGATTAAGTTCTTATTAGCGCAGTTTGAGAGATAACACTGCCCTATGCCTATATAAAAAGTTTCATATCGCTCGGATCATTTTCCAGCGAGTATCAGCGTATTCGTGCTGTAAGAGTGAAAACAAGCAGCTTTTGACTAAAAAACACGAAAAAATTCACTTTTTGCAAAATTTCACGGAAACGTTATTTTCGTGTTTTACACACACAAACGCTATCTAATGAAGCTATTTGAGTGTATTTAAGTATATTTCGTTATATGGCACATAATTTAACGCAGAGGTTGTTAAAGAAACCAGCAATACATAGTATAGTGCTTTATACCTTGTTTGGACATTATGTCGTTAGAGGGCGCTGTTATCGAACTAATGTTGAATTTTTTAAAAATTTGCATATCACCCGATTAAGTTCTTATTAGCGCAGTTTGATAGATAACACTGCCCTATGCCTATATAAAAAGTTTCATATCGCTCGGATCATTTTCCAGCGAGTATCAGCGTATTCGTGCTGTAAGAGTGAAAACAAGCAGCTTTTGACTAAAAAATACGAAAAAATTCACTTTTTGCAAAATTTCACGGAAACGTTATTTTCGTGTTTTACACACACAAACGCTATCTAATGAAGCTATTTGAGTGTATTTAAGTATATTTCGTTATATGGCACATAATTTAACGCAGAGGTTGTTAAAGAAACCAGCAATACATAGTATAGTGCTTTATACCTTGTTTGGACATTATGTCGTTAGAGGGCGCTGTTATCGAACTAATGTTGAATTTTTTAAAAATTTGCATATCACCCGATTAAGTTCTTATTAGCGCAGTTTGATAGATAGCACTGCCCTATGCCTATATAAAAAGTTTCATATCGCTCGGATCATTTTCCAGCGAGTATCAGCGTATTCGTGCTGTAAGAGTGAAAACAAGCAGCTTTTGACTAAAAAACACGAAAAAATTCACTTTTTGCAAAATTTCACGGAAACGTTATTTTCGTGTTTTACACACACAAACGCTATCTAATGAAGCTATTTGAGTGTATTTAAGTATATTTCGTTATATGGCACATAATTTAACGCAGAGGTTGTTAAAGAAACCAGCAATACATAGTATAGTGCTTTATACCTTGTTTGGACATTATGTCGTTAGAGGGCGCTGTTATCGAACTAATGTTGAATTTTTTAAAAATTTGCATATCACCCGATTAAGTTCTTATTAGCGCAGTTTGATAGATAGCACTGCCCTATGCCTATATAAAAATTTCATATCGCTCGGATCATTTTCCAGCGAGTATCAGCGTATTCGTGCTGTAAGAGTGAAAACAAGCAGCTTTTGACTAAAAAACACGAAAAAATTCACTTTTTGCAAAATTTCACGGAAACGTTATTTTCGTGTTTTACACACACAAACGCTATCTAATGAAGCTATTTGAGTGTATTTAAGTATATTTCGTTATATGGCACATAATTTAACGCAGAGGTTGTTAAAGAAACCAGCAATACATAGTATAGTGCTTTATACCTTGTTTGGACATTATGTCGTTAGAGGGCGCTGTTATCGAACTAATGTTGAATTTTTTAAAAATTTGCATATCACCCGATTAAGTTCTTATTAGCGCAGTTTGATAGATAACACTGCCCTATGCCTATATAAAAAGTTTCATATCGCTCGGATCATTTTCCAGCGAGTATCAGCGTATTCGTGCTGTAAGAGTGAAAACAAGCAGCTTTTGAATAAAAAACACGAAAAAATTGACTTTTTGCAAAATTTCACGGAAACGTTATTTTCGTGTTTTGCACACACAAACGCTATCTAATGAAGCTATTTGAGTGTATTTAAGTATATTTCGTTATATGGCACATAATTTAACGCAGAGGTTGTTAAAGAAACCAGCAATACATAGTATAGTGCTTTATACCTTGTTTGGACATTATGTCGTTAGAGGGCGCTGTTATCGAACTAATGTTGAATTTTTTAAAAATTTGCATATCACCCGATTAAGTTCTTATTAGCGCAGTTTGATAGATAACACTGCCCTATGCCTATATAAAAAGTTTCATATCGCTCGGATCATTTTCCAGCGAGTATCAGCGTATTCGTGCTGTAAGAGTGAAAACAAGCAGCTTTTGACTAAAAAACACGAAAAAATTCACTTTTTGCAAAATTTCACGGAAACGTTATTTTCGTGTTTTACACACACAAACGCTATCTAATGAAGCTATTTGAGTGTATTTAAGTATATTTCGTTATATGGCACATAATTTAACGCAGAGGTTGTTAAAGAAACCAGCAATACATAGTATAGTGCTTTATACCTTGTTTGGACATTATGTCGTTAGAGGGCGCTGTTATCGAACTAATGTTGAATTTTTTAAAAATTTGCATATCACCCGATTAAGTTCTTATTAGCGCAGTTTGATAGATAGCACTGCCCTATGCCTATATAAAAAGTTTCATATCGCTCGGATCATTTTCCAGCGAGTATCAGCGTATTCGTGCTGTAAGAGTGAAAACAAGCAGCTTTTGACTAAAAAACACGAAAAAATTCACTTTTTGCAAAATTTCACGGAAACGTTATTTTCGTGTTTTACACACACAAACGCTATCTAATGAAGCTATTTGAGTGTATTTAAGTATATTTCGTTATATGGCACATAATTTAACGCAGAGGTTGTTAAAGAAACCAGCAATACATAGTATAGTGCTTTATACCTTGTTTGGACATTATGTCGTTAGAGGGCGCTGTTATCGAACTAATGTTGAATTTTTTAAAAATTTGCATATCACCCGATTAAGTTCTTATTAGCGCAGTTTGATAGATAGCACTGCCCTATGCCTATATAAAAAGTTTCATATCGCTCGGATCATTTTCCAGCGAGTATCAGCGTATTCGTGCTGTAAGAGTGAAAACAAGCAGCTTTTGACTAAAAAACACGAAAAAATTCACTTTTTGCAAAATTTCACGGAAACGTTATTTTCGTGTTTTACACACACAAACGCTATCTAATGAAGCTATTTGAGTGTATTTAAGTATATTTCGTTATATGGCACATAATTTAACGCAGAGGTTGTTAAAGAAACCAGCAATACATAGTATAGTGCTTTATACCTTGTTTGGACATTATGTCGTTAGAGGGCGCTGTTATCGAACTAATGTTGAATTTTTTAAAAATTTGCATATCACCCGATTAAGTTCTTATTAGCGCAGTTTGATAGATAACACTGCCCTATGCCTATATAAAAAGTTTCATATCGCTCGGATCATTTTCCAGCGAGTATCAGCGTATTCGTGCTGTAAGAGTGAAAACAAGCAGCTTTTGACTAAAAAACACGAAAAAATTCACTTTTTGCAAAATTTCACGGAAACGTTATTTTCGTGTTTTACACACACAAACGCTATCTAATGAAGCTATTTGAGTGTATTTAAGTATATTTCGTTATATGGCACATAATTTAATGCAGAGGTTGTTAAAGAAACCAGCAATACATAGTATAGTGCTTTATACCTTGTTTGGACATTATGTCGTTAGAGGGCGCTGTTATCGAACTAATGTTGAATTTTTTAAAAATTTGCATATCACCCGATTAAGTTCTTATTAGCGCAGTTTGATAGATAGCACTGCCCTATGCCTATATAAAAAGTTTCATATCGCTCGGATCATTTTCCCGCGAGTATCAGCGTATTCGTGCTGTAAGAGTGAAAACAAGCTGTTTTTGACTAAAAAACACGAAAAAATTCACTTTTTGCAAAATTTCACGGAAACGTTATTTTCGTGTTTTACACACACAAACGCTATCTAATGAAGCTATTTGAGTGTATTTAAGTATATTTCGTTATATGGCACATAATTTAACGCAGAGGTTGTTAAAGAAACCAGCAATACATAGTATAGTGCTTTATACCTTGTTTGGACATTATGTCGTTAGAGGGCGCTGTTATCGAACTAATGTTGAATTTTTTAAAAATTTGCATATCACCCGATTAAGTTCTTATTAGCGCAGTTTGATAGATAACACTGCCCTATGCCTATATAAAAAGTTTCATATCGCTCGGATCATTTTCCAGCGAAGTATCAGCGTATTCGTGCTGTAAGAGTGAAAACAAGCAGCTTTTGACTAAAAAACACGAAAAAATTCACATTTTGCAAAATTTCACGGAAACGTTATTTTCGTGTTTTACACACACAAACGCTATCTAATGAAGCTATTTGAGTGTATTTAAGTATATTTCGTTATATGGCACATAATTTAACGCAGAGGTTGTTAAAGAAACCAGCAATACATAGTATAGTGCTTTATACCTTGTTTGGACATTATATCGTTAGAGGGCGCTGTTATCGAACTAATGTTGAATTTTTTAAAAATTTGCATATCACCCGATTAAGTTCTTATTAGCGCAGTTTGACAGATAACACTGCCCTATGCCTATATAAAAAGTTTCATATCGCTCGGATCATTTTCCAGCGAGTATCAGCGTATTTGTGTTGTAAGAGTAAAAACAAGCAGCTTTTGACTAAAAAACATGAAAAAATTCACATTTTGCAAAATTTCACGGAAACGTTATTTTCGTGTTTTACACACACAAACGCTATCTAATGAAGCTATTTGAGTGTATTTAAGTATATTTCGTTATATGGCACATAATTTAACGCAGAGGTTGTTAAAGAAACCAGCAATACATAGTATAGTGCTTTATACCTTGTTTGGACATTATGTCGTTAGAGGGCGCTGTTATCGAACTAATGTTGAATGTTTTAAAAATTTGCATATCACCCGATTAAGTTCTTATTAGCGCAGTTTGATAGATAACACTGCCCTATGCCTATATAAAAAGTTTCATATCGCTCGGATCATTTTCCAGCGAGTATCAGCGTATTTGTGTTGTAAGAGTAAAAACAAGCAGCTTTTGACTAAAAAACACGAAAAAATTCACTTTTTGCAAAATTTCACGGAAACGTTATTTTCGTGTTTTACACTCACAAACGCTATCTAATGAAGCTATTTGAGCGTATTTTAGTATATTTCGTTATATGGCACATAAGTTAATGCAGAGGTTGTTAAAGAATCCAGCAATACATAGTATAGTGCTTTATACTTTGTTTGGACATTATGTCGTTAGAGGGCGCTGTTATCGAACTAATATTGAATTTTTTAAAAATTTGCATATCACCCGATTGAGTTCTTATTAGCGCAGTTTGATAGACAACACTGCCCTATGCCTATATAAAAAGTTTCATATCGCTCGGAACATTTTCTAGCGAGTATCAGCGTATTCGTGCAGTAAGAGTGAAAACAAACAGCTTTTGACTAAAAAACACGAAAAAATTCACTATTTGCAAAATTTCACGGAATCGTTATTTTCGTGTTTTACACACACAAACGCTATCTAATGAAGCTATTTGAGTGTATTTAAGTATATTTCGTTATATGGCACATAATTTAACGCAGAGGTTGTTAAAGAAACCAGCAATACATAGTATAGTGCTTTATACCTTGTTTGGATATTATATCGTTAGAGGGCGCTGTTATCGAACTAATGTTGAATGTTTTAAAAATTTGCATATCACCCGATTAAGTTCTTATTAGCGCAGTTTGATAGATAACACTGCCCTATGCCTATATAAAAAGTTTCATATCGCTCGGATCATTTTCCAGCGAGTATCAGCGTATTTGTGTTGTAAGAGTAAAAACAAGCAGCTTTTGACTAAAAAACATGAAAAAATTCACATTTTGCAAAATTTCACGGAAACGTTATTTTCGTGTTTTACACACACAAACGCTATCTAATGAAGCTATTTGAGTGTATTTCAGTATATTTCGTTATATGGCACATAATTTAACGCAGAGGTTGTTAAAGATACCAGCAATACATAGTATAGTGCTTTATACCTTGTTTGGACATTATGTCGTTAGAGGGCGCTGTTGTCGAACTAATGTTGAATTTTTTAAAAATTTGCATATCACCTGATTAAGTTCTTATTAGCGCAGTTTGATAGATAGCACTGCCCTATGCCTATATAAAAATTTTCATATCGATCAGATCATTTTCCAGCGAGTATCAGCGTATTCGTGTGTAAGAGTGAAAACAAGCAGCTTTTGACTAAAAAACACGAAAAAATTCACTATTTGCAAAATTTCACGGAATCGTTATTTTCGTGTTTTACACACACAAACGCTATCTAATGAAGCTATTTGAGTGTATTTAAGTATATTTCGTTATATGGCACATAATTTTACGCAGAGGTTGTTAAAGAAACCAGCAATACCTAGTATAGTGCTTTATACCTTGTTTGGACATTACGTCGTTAGAAAGCGCTGTTATCGAACTAATGTTGAATTTTTTAAAAATTTGCATATCACCCGATTAAGTTCTTATTAGCGCAGTTTGATAGATAACACTGCCTATGCCTATATAAAAAGTTTCATATCGCTCGGATCATTTTCCAGCGAGTATCAGCGTATTTGTGCTGTAAGAGTAAAAACAAGAAGCTTTTGACTAAAAAACACGAAACAATTCACTTTTTTCAAAATTTCACGGAAACGTTATTTTCGTGTTTTACACACACAAACGCTATCTAATGAAGCTATTTGAGTGTATTTAAGTATATTTCGTTATATAGCACATAATTTAACGCAGAGGTTGTTAAAGAAACCAGCAATACATAGTATAATGCTTTATACCTTGTTTGGACATTATGTCGTTAGAGGGCGCTGTTATCGAACTAATTTTGAATTTTTTAAAAATTTCATATCAGCCGATTAAGTTCTTATTAGCGCAGTTTGATAGATAGCACTGCCCCATGCCTATATAAAAAGTTTCATATCGCTCGGATCATTTTCCCGCGAGTATCAGCGTATTCGTGCTGTAAGAGTGAAAACAAGCTGTTTTTGACTAAAAAACACGAAAAAATTGACTTTTTGCAAAATTTCACGGAAACGTTATTTTCGTGTTTTACACACACAAACGGTATCTAATGAAGCTATTTGAGTGTATTTAAGTATATTTCGTTATATGGCACATAATTTAACGCAGAGGTTGTTAAAGAAACCAGCAATACATAGTATAGTGCTTTATACCGTGTTTGGACATTATGTCGTTAGAGGGCGCTGTTAATGAACTAATGTTGAATTTTTTAAAAATTTGCATATCACCCGATTAAGTTCTTATTAGCGCAGTTTGATAGATAGCACTGCCCTATGCCTATGTAAAAAGTTTCATAACGATCGGATCATTTTCCATCGAGAATCAGCGTAATCGTGCTGTAAGAGTGAAAACAAGCTGTTTTTGACTAAAAAACACGAAAAAATTCACTTTATGCAAAATTTCACGGAAACGTTATTTTCGTGTTTTGCACACACAAACGCTATCTAATGAAGCTATTTGAGTGTATTTCAGTATATTTCGTTATATGGCACATAATTTAACGCAGAGGTTGTTAAAGATACCAGCAATACATAGTATAGTGCTTTATACCTTGTTTTGACATTATGTCGTTAGAGGGCGCTGTTGTCGAACTAATGTTGAATTTTTTAAAAATTTGCATATCACCCGATTAAGTTCTTATTAGCGCAGTTTGATAGATAGCACTGCCCTATGCCTATATAAAAATTTTCATATCGATCAGATCATTTTCCAGCGAGTATCAGCGTATTCGTGTGTAAGAGTGAAAACAAGCAGCTTTTGACTAAAAAACACGAAAAAATTCACTATTTGCAAAATTTCACGGAATCGTTATTTTCGTGTTTTACACACACAAACGCTATCTAATGAAGCTATTTGAGTGTATTTAAGTATATTTCGTTATATGGCACATAATTTTACGCAGAGGTTGTTAATGAAACCAGCAATACCTAGTATAGTGCTTTATACCTTGTTTGGACATTACGTCGTTAGAAAGCGCTGTTATCGAACTAATGTTGAATTTTTTAAAAATTTGCATATCACCCGATTAAGTTCTTATTAGCGCAGTTTGATAGATAACACTGCCTATGCCTATATAAAAAGTTTCATATCGCTCGGATCATTTTCCAGCGAGTATCAGCGTATTTGTGCTGTAAGAGTAAAAACAAGAAGCTTTTGACTAAAAAACACGAAACAATTCACTTTTTTCAAAATTTCACGGAAACGTTATTTTCGTGTTTTACACACACAAACGCTATCTAATGAAGCTATTTGAGTGTATTTAAGTATATTTCGTTATATAGCACATAATTTAACGCAGAGGTTGTTAAAGAAACCAGCAATACATAGTATAATGCTTTATACCTTGTTTGGACATTATGTCGTTAGAGGGCGCTGTTATCGAACTAATTTTGAATTTTTTAAAAATTTCATATCAGCCGATTAAGTTCTTATTAGCGCAGTTTGATAGATAGCACTGCCCCATGCCTATATAAAAAGTTTCATATCGCTCGGATCATTTTCCCGCGAGTATCAGCGTATTCGTGCTGTAAGAGTGAAAACAAGCTGTTTTTGACTAAAAAACACGAAAAAATTGACTTTTTGCAAAATTTCACGGAAACGTTATTTTCGTGTTTTACACACACAAACGGTATCTAATGAAGCTATTTGAGTGTATTTAAGTATATTTCGTTATATGGCACATAATTTAACGCAGAGGTTGTTAAAGAAACCAGCAATACATAGTATAGTGCTTTATACCGTGTTTGGACATTATGTCGTTAGAGGGCGCTGTTAATAAACTAATGTTGAATTTTTTAAAAATTTGCATATCACCCGATTAAGTTCTTATTAGCGCAGTTTGATAGATAGCACTGCCCTATGCCTATGTAAAAAGTTTCATAACGATCGGATCATTTTCCATCGAGAATCAGCGTTTTCGTGCTGTAAGAGTGAAAACAAGCTACTTTTGACTAAAAAACACGAAAAAATTGACTTTTTGCAAAATTTCACGGAAACGTTATTTTCGTGTTTTACACACACAAACGCTATCTAATGAAGCTATTTGAGTGTATTTCAGTATATTTCGTTATATGGCACATAATTTAACGCAGAGGTTGTTAAAGATACCAGCAATACATAGTATAGTGCTTTATACCTTGTTTGGACATTATGTCGTTAGAGGGCGCTGTTATCGAACTAATGTTGAATTTTTTAAAAATTTGCATATCACCCGATTAAGTTCTTATTAGCGCAGTTTGATAGATAGCACTGCCCTATGCCTATATAAAAAGTTTCATATCGCTCGGATCATTTTCCAGCGAGTATCAGCGTATTCGTTCTGTAAGAGTGAAAACAAGCAGCTTTTGACTAAAAAACACGAAAAAATTCACTATTTGCAAAATTTCACGGAAACGTTATTTTCGTGTTTTACACACACAAACGCTATCTAATGAAGCTATTTGAGTGTATTTAAGTATATTTCGTTATATGGCACATAATTTAACGCAGAGGTTGTTAAAGAAACCAGCAATACATAGTATAGTGCTTTATACCTTGTTTGGACATTATGTCGTTAGAGGGCGCTGTTATCGAACTAATGTTGAATTTTTTAAAAATTTGCATATCACCCGATTAAGTTCTTATTAGCGCAGTTTGATAGATAACACTGCCCTATGCCTATATAAAAAGTTTCATATCGCTCGGATCATTTTCCAGCGAGTATCAGCGTATTCGTGCTGTAAGAGTGAGAACAAGCAGCTTTTGACTAAAAAATACGAAAAAATTCACTTTTTGCAAAATTTCACGGAAACGTTATTTTCGTGTTTTACACACACAAACGCTATCTAATGAAGCTATTTGAGTGTATTTAAGTATATTTCGTTATATGGCACATAATTTAACGCAGAGGTTGTTAAAGAAACCAGCAATACATAGTATAGTGCTTTATACCTTGTTTGGACATTATGTCGTTAGAGGGCGCTGTTATCGAACTAATGTTGAATTTTTTAAAAATTTGCATATCACCCGATTAAGTTCTTATTAGCGCAGTTTGATAGATAGCACTGCCCTATGCCTATGTAAAAAGTTTCATATCGCTCGGATCATTTTCCAGCGAGTATCAGCGTATTCGTTCTGTAAGAGTAAAAACAAGCTACTTTTGACTAAAAAACTAGAAACAATTCACTTTTTGCAAAATTTCACTGAAACGTTATTTTCGTGTTTTACACACACAAACGCTATCTAATGAAGCTATTTGAGTGTATTTAAGTATATTTCGTTATATGGCACATAATTTAACGCAGAGGTTGTTAAAGAAACCAGCAATACATAGCATAATGCTTTATACCTTGTTTGGACATTATGTCGTTAGAGGGCGCTGTTATCGAACTAATGTTGAATTTTTTAAAAATTTGCATATCACCCGATTAAGTTCTTATTAGCGCAGTTTGATAGATAGCACTGCCCTATGCCTATATAAAAAGTTTCATATCGATCGGATCATTTTCCAGCGAGTATCAGCGTATTCGTGCTGTAAGAGTGGAAACAAGCTACTTTTGACTAAAAAACACGAAAAAATTGACTTTTTGCAAAATTTCACGGAAACGTTATTTTCGTGTTTTACACACACAATCGCTATCTAATGAAGCTATTTGAGTGTATTTAAGTATATTTCGTTATATGGCACATAATTTAACGCAGAGGTTGTTAAAGAAACCAGCAATACATAGAATAGTGCTTTATACCTTGTTTGGACATTATGTCGTTAGAGGGCGCTGTTATCGAACTAATGTTGAATTTTTTAAAAATTTGCATATCACCCGATTAAGTTCTTATTAGCGCAGTTTGATAGATAGCTCTGCCCTATGCCTATATAAAAAGTTTCATATCGCTCGGATCATTTTCCAGCGAGTATCAGCGTATTCGTGCTGTAAGAGTGGAAACAAGCTACTTTTGACTAAAAAACACGAAAAAATTCACTTTTTGCAAAATTTCACGGAAACGTTATTTTCGTGTTTTACACACACAAACGCTATCTAATGAAGCTATTTGAGTGTATTTAAGTATATTTCGTTATATGGCACATAATTTAACGCAGAGGTTGTTAAAGAAACCAGCAATACATAGTATAGTGCTTTATACCTTGTTTGGACATTATGTCGTTAGAGGGCGCTGTTATCGAACTAATGTTGAATTTTTTAAAAATTTGCATATCACCCGATTAAGTTCTTATTAGCGCAGTTTGATAGATAGCACTGCCCTATGCCTATATAAAAAGTTTCATATCGCTCGGATCATTTTCCCGCGAGTATCAGCGTATTCGTGCTGTAAGAGTGAAAACAAGCTGTTTTTGACTAAAAAACACGAAAAAATTGACTTTTTGCAAAATTTCACGGAAACGTTATTTTCGTGTTTTACACACACAAACGCTATCTAATGAAGCTATTTGAGTGTATTTAAGTATATTTCGTTATATGGCACATAATTTAACGCAGAGGTTGTTAAAGAAACCAGCAATACATAGTATAGTGCTTTATACCTTGTTTGGACATTATGTCGTTAGAGGGCGCTGTTATCGAACTAATGTTGAATTTTTTAAAAATTTGCATATCACCCGATTAAGTTCTTATTAGCGCAGTTTGATAGATAGCACTGCCCTATGCCTATATAAAAAGTTTCAGATCGATCGGATCATTTTCCAGCGAGTATCAGCGTATTCGTGCTGTAAGAGTGGAAACAAGCTACTTTTGACTAAAAAACACGAAAAAATTGACTTTTTGCAAAATTTCACGGAAACGTTATTTTCGTGTTTTACACACACAATCGCTATCTAATGAAGCTATTTGAGTGTATTTAAGTATATTTCGTTATATGGCACATAATTTAACGCAGAGGTTGTTAAAGAAACCAGCAATACATAGAATAGTGCTTTATACCTTGTTTGGACATTATGTCGTTAGAGGGCGCTGTTATCGAACTAATGTTGAATTTTTTAAAAATTTGCATATCACCCGATTAAGTTCTTATTAGCGAAGTTTGATAGATAGCTCTGCCCTATGCCTATATAAAAAGTTTCACATCGATCGGATCATTTTCCAGCGAGTATCAGCGTATTCGTTCTGTAAGAGTGGAAACAAGCTACTTTTGACTAAAAAACACGAAAAAATTGACTTTTTGCAAAATTTCACGGAAACGTTATTTTCGTGTTTTACACACACAAACGCTATCTAATGAAGCTATTTGAGTGTATTTAAGTATATTTCGTTATATGGCACATAATTTAACGCAGAGGTTGTTAAAGAAACCAAAATACATAGTATAGTGCTTTATACCTTGTTTGGACATTATGTCGTTAGAGGGCGCTGTTATCGAACTAATGTTGAATTTTTTAAAAATTTGCATATCACCCGATTAAGTTCTTATTAGCGAAGTTTGATAGAGAGCATTGCCCTATGCTTATATAAAAAGTTTCATTTCGCTCGGATCATTTTCCCGCGAGTATCACCGTATTCGTGCTGTAAGAGTGAAAACAAGCTGTTTTTGACTAAAAAACACGAAAAAATTGACTTTTTGCAAAATTTCACGGAAACGTTATTTTCGTGTTTTACACACACAAATGCTATCTAATGAAGCTATTTGAGTGTATTTAAGTATATTTCGTTATATGGCACATAATTTAACGCAGAGGTTGTTAAAGAAACCAGCAATACATAGTATAGTGCTTTATAACTTGTTTGGACATTATGTCGTTAGAGGGCGCTGTTATCGAACTAATGTTGAATTTTTTAAAAATTTGCATATCACCCGATTAAGTTCTTATTAGCGCAGTTTGATAGATATCACTGCCCTATGCCTATATAAAAAGTTTCATATCGATCGGATCATTTTCAAGCGAGTATCAGCGTGTTCGTGCTGTAAGAGTGAAAACAAGCTGCTTTTCACTAAAAAACACGAAAAAATTGACTTTTTGCAAAATTTCACGGAAACGTTATTTTCATGTTTTACACACACAAACGCTATCTAATGAAGCTATTTGAGTGTATTTAAGTATATTTCGTTATATGGCACATAATTTAACGCAGAGGTTGTTAAAGAAACCAGCAATACATAGTATAGTGCTTTATACCTTGTTTGGACATTATGTCGTTAGAGGGCGCTGTTATCGAACTAATGTTGAATTTTTTAAAAATTTGCATATCACCGGATTAAGTTCTTATTAGCGCAGTTTGATAGATAGCACTGCCCTATGCCTATATAAAACGTTTCATATCGATCGGATCATTTTCCAGCGAGTATCAGCGTATTCGTGCTTTAAGAGTGAAAACAAGCTGCTTTTGACTAAAAAACACGAAAAAATTGACTTTTTGCAAAATTTCACGGAAACGTTATTTTCGTGTTTTACACACAAAAACGCTATCTAATGAAGCTATTTGAGTGTATTTAAGTATATTTCGTTATATGGCACATAATTTAACGCAGAGGTTGTTAAAGAAACCAGCAATACATAGTATAGTGCTTTATACCTTGTTTGGACATTATGTCGTTAGAGGGCGCTGTTATCGAACTAATGTTGAATTTTTTAAAAATTTGCATATCACCCGATTAAGTTCTTATTAGCACAGTTTGATAGATAGCACTGCCCTATGCCTATATAAAAAGTTTCCTATCGTTCGGATCATTTTCCAGCGAGTATCAGCGTATTCGTGTTGTAAGAGTGAAAAAAAGCTACTTTTGACTAAAAAACACGAAAAAATTCACTTTTTGCAAAATTTCACAGAAACGTTATTTTCGTGTTTTACACTCACAAACGCTATCTAATGAAGCTATTTGAGTGTATTTAAGTATATTTCGTTATATGGCACATAATTTAACGCAGAGGTTGTTAAAGAAACCAGCAATACATAGTATAGTGCTTTATACCTTGTTTGGACATTATGTCGTTAGAGGGCGCTGTTATCGAACTAATGTTGAATTTTTTAAAAATTTGCATATCACCCGAATAAGTTCTTATTAGCGCAGTTTGATAGATAGCACTGCCCTATGCCTATATAAAAAGTTTCATATCGATCGGATCATTTTCCAGCGAGTATCAGCGTATTCGTGCTATAAGAGTGAAAACAAGCTGCTTTTGACTAAAAAACACGAAAAAATTGACTTTTTGCAAAATTTCACGGAAACGTTATTTTCGTGTTTTACACACCCAAACGCTATCTAATGAAGCTATTTGAGTGTATTTAAGTATATTTCGTTATATGGCACATAATTTAACGCAGAGGTTGTTAAAGAAACCAGCAATACATAGTATAGTGCTTTATACCTTGTTTGGACATTATGTCGTTAGAGGGCGCTGTTATCGAAATAATGTTGAATTTTTTAAAAATTTGCATATCACCCGATTAAGTTCTTATTAGCGCAGTTTGATAGATAGCACTGCCCTATGCCTATATAAAAAGTTTCATATCGATCGGATCATTTTCCAGCGAGTATCAGCGTATTCGTGCTGTAAGAGTGAAAACAAGCTGCTTTTGACTAAAAAACACGAAAAAATTGACTTTTTGCAAAATTTCACGGAAACGTTATTTTCGTGTTTTACACACCCAAACGCTATCTAATGAAGCTATTTGAGTGTATTTAAGTATATTTCGTTATATGGCACATAATTTAACGCAGAGGTTGTTAAAGAAACCAGCAATACATAGTATAGTGCTTTATACCTTGTTTGGACATTATGTCGTTAGAGGGCGCTGTTATCGAACTAATGTTGAATTTTTTAAAAATTTGCATATCACCCGATTAAGTTCTTATTAGCGCAGTTTGATAGATAGAACTGCCCTATGACTATATAAAAAGTTTCATATCGTTCGGATCATTTTCCAGCGAGTATCAGCATATTCGTGCTACAGAGTGAAAACAAGCTGCTTTTGACTAAAAAACACGAAAAAATTGACTTTTTGCAAAATTTCACGGAAACGTTATTTTCGTGTTTTACACACCCAAACGCTATCTAATGAAGCTATTTGAGTGTATTTAAGTATATTTCGTTATATGGCACATAATTTAACGCAGAGGTTGTTAAAGAAACCAGCAATACATAGTATAGTGCTTTATACCTTGTTTGGACATTATGTCGTTAGAGGGCGCTGTTATCGAACTAATGTTGAATTTTTTAAAAATTTGCATATCACCCGATTAAGTTCTTATTAGCGCAGTTTGATAGATATCACTGCCCTATGCCTATATAAAAAGTTTCATATCGATCGGATCATTTTCCAGCGAGTATCAGCGTATTCGTGCTGTAAGAGTGAAAACAAGCTGCTTTTGACTAAAAAACACGAAAAAATTGACTTTTTGCAAAATTTCACGGAAACGTTATTTTCGTGTTTTACACAAAAACGCTATCTAATGAAGCTATTTGAGTGTATTTAAGTATATTTCGTTATATGGCACATAATTTAACGCAGAGGTTGTTAAAGAAACCAGCAATACATAGTATAGTGCTTTATACCTTGTTTGGACATTATGTCGTTAGAGGGCGCTGTTATCGAACTAATGTTGAATTTTTTAAAAATTTGCATATCACCCGATTAAGTTCTTATTAGCGCAGTTTGATAGATAGCACTGCCCTATGCCTATATAAAAAGTTTCATATCGCTCGGATCATTTTCCAGCGAGTATCAGCGTATTCGTGCTGTAAGAGTGAAAACAAGCTGCTTTTGACTAAAAAACACGAAAAAATTGACTTTTTGCAAAATTTCACGGAAACGTTATTTTCGTGTTTTACACACACAAACGCTATCTAATGAAGCTATTTGAGTGTATTTAAGTATATTTCGTTATATGGCACATAATTTAACGCAGAGGTTGTTAAAGAAACCAGCAATACATAGTATAGTGCTTTATACCTTGTTTGGACATTATGTCGTTAGAGGGCGCTGTTATCGAACTAATGTTGAATTTTTTAAAAATTTGCATATCACCCGATTAAGTTCTTATTAGCGCAGTTTGATAGATAGCACTGCCCTATGCCTATATAAAAAGTTTCATATCGATCGGATCATTTTCCAGCGAGTATCAGCGTATTCGTGCTGTAAGAGTGAAAACAAGCTGCTTTTGACTAAAAAACACGAAAAAATTGACTTTTTGCAAAATTTCACGGAAACGTTATTTTCGTGTTTTACACACACAAACGCTATCTAATGAAGCTATTTGAGTGTATTTAAGTATATTTCGTTATATGGCACATAATTTAACGCAGAGGTTGTTAAAGAAACCAGCAATACATAGTATAGTGCTTTATACCTTGTTTGGACATTATGTCGTTAGAGGGCGCTGTTATCGAACTAATGTTGAATTTTTTAAAAATTTGCATATCACCCGATTAAGTTCTTATTAGCGCAGTTTGATAGATAGCACTGCCCTATGCCTATATAAAAAGTTTCATATCGATCGGATCATTTTCCAGCGAGTATCAGCGTATTCGTGCTGTAAGAGTGAAAACAAGCTGCTTTTGACTAAAAAACACGAAAAAATTGACTTTTTGCAAAATTTCACGGAAACGTTATTTTCGTGTTTTACACACAAACGCTATCTAATGAAGCTATTTGAGTGTATTTAAGTATATTTCGTTATATGGCACATAATTTAACGCAGAGGTTGTTAAAGAAACCAGCAATACATAGTATAGTGCTTTATACCTTGTTTGGACATTATGTCGTTAGAGGGCGCTGTTATCGAACTAATTTTGAATTTTTTAAAAATTTGCATATCACCCGATTAAGTTCTTATTAGCGCAGTTTGATAGATAGCACTGCCCTATGCCTATATAAAAAGTTTCATATCGATCGGATCATTTTCCAGCGAGTATCAGCGTATTCGTGCTGTAAGAGTGAAAACAAGCTGCTTTTGACTAAAAAACACGAAAAAATTGACTTTTTGCAAAATTTCACGGAAACGTTATTTTCGTGTTTTACACACCCAAACGCTATCTAATGAAGCTATTTGAGTGTATTTAAGTATATTTCGTTATATGGCACATAATTTAACGCAGAGGTTGTTAAAGAAACCAGCAATACATAGTATAGTGCTTTATACCTTGTTTGGACATTATGTCGTTAGAGGGCGCTGTTATCGAACTAATGTTGAATTTTTTAAAAATTTGCATATCACCCGATTAAGTTCTTATTAGCGCAGTTTGATAGATAGCACTGCCCTATGCCTATATAAAAAGTTTCATATCGATCGGATCATTTTCCAGCGAGTATCAGCGTATTCGTGTTGTAAGAGTGAAAACAAGCTGCTTTTGACTAAAAAACACGAAAAAATTGACTTTTTGCAAAATTTCACGGAAACGTTATTTTCGTGTTTTACACTCACAAACGCTATCTAATGAAGCTATTTGAGTGTATTTAAGTATATTTCGTTATATGGCACATAATTTAACGCAGAGGTTGTTAAAGAAACCAGCAATACATAGTATAGTGCTTTATACCTTGTTTGGACATTATGTCGTTAGAGGGCGCTGTTATCGAACTAATGTTGAATTTTTTAAAAATTTGCATATCACCCGATTAAGTTCTTATTAGCACAGTTTGATAGATAGCACTGCCCTATGCCTATATAAAAAGTTTCATATCGATCGGATCATTTTCCAGCGAGTATCAGCGTATTCGTGCTGTAAGAGTGAAAACAAGCTGCTTTTGACTAAAAAACACGAAAAAATTCACTTTTTGCAAAATTTCACAGAAACGTTATTTTCGTGTTTTACACTCACAAACGCTATCTAATGAAGCTATTTGAGTGTATTTAAGTATATTTCGTTATATGGCACATAATTTAACGCAGAGGTTGTTAAAGAAACCAGCAATACATAGTATAGTGCTTTATACCTTGTTTGGACATTATGTCGTTAGAGGGCGCTGTTATCGAACTAATGTTGAATTTTTTAAAAATTTGCATATCACCCGATTAAGTTCTTATTAGCGCAGTTTGATAGATATCACTGCCCTATGCCTATATAAAAAGTTTCATATCGATCGGATCATTTTCCAGCGAGTATCAGCGTATTCGTGCTGTAAGAGTGAAAACAAGCTGCTTTTGACTAAAAAACACGAAAAAATTGACTTTTTGCAAAATTTCACGGAAACGTTATTTTCGTGTTTTACACACACAAACGCTATCTAATGAAGCTATTTGAGTGTATTTAAGTATATTTCGTTATATGGCACATAATTTAACGCAGAGGTTGTTAAAGAAACCAGCAATACATAGTATAGTGCTTTATACCTTGTTTGGACATTATGTCGTTAGAGGGCGCTGTTATCGAACTAATGTTGAATTTTTTAAAAATTTGCATATCACCCGATTAAGTTCTTATTAGCGCAGTTTGATAGATAGCACTGCCCTATGCCTATATAAAAAGTTTCATATCGATCGGATCATTTTCCAGCGAGTATCAGCGTATTCGTGCTGTAAGAGTGAAAACAAGCTGCTTTTGACTAAAAAACACGAAAAAATTGACTTTTTGCAAAATTTCACGGAAACGTTATTTTCGTGTTTTACACTCACAAACGCTATCTAATGAAGCTATTTGAGTGTATTTAAGTATATTTCGTTATATGGCACATAATTTAACGCAGAGGTTGTTAAAGAAACCAGCAATACATAGTATAGTGCTTTATACCTTGTTTGGACATTATGTCGTTAGAGGGCGCTGTTATCGAACTAATGTTGAATTTTTTAAAAATTTGCATATCACCCGATTAAGTTCTTATTAGCGCAGTTTGATAGATAGCACTGCCCTATGCCTATATAAAAAGTTTCATATCGATCGGATCATTTTCCAGCGAGTATCAGCGTATTCGTGCTGTAAGAGTGAAAACAAGCTGCTTTTGACTAAAAAACACGAAAAAATTGACTTTTTGCAAAATTTCACGGAAACGTTATTTTCGTGTTTTACACTCACAAACGCTATCTAATGAAGCTATTTGAGTGTATTTAAGTATATTTCGTTATATGGCACATAATTTAACGCAGAGGTTGTTAAAGAAACCAGCAATACATAGTATAGTGCTTTATACCTTGTTTGGACATTATGTCGTTAGAGGGCGCTGTTATCGAACTAATGTTGAATTTTTTAAAAATTTGCATATCACCCGATTAAGTTCTTATTAGCGCAGTTTGATAGATAGCACTGCCCTATGCCTATATAAAAAGTTTCATATCGATCGGATCATTTTCCAGCGAGTATCAGCGTATTCGTGCTGTAAGAGTGAAAACAAGCTGCTTTTGACTAAAAAACACGAAAAAATTGACTTTTTGCAAAATTTCACGGAAACGTTATTTTCGTGTTTTACACACACAAACGCTATCTAATGAAGCTATTTGAGTGTATTTAAGTATATTTCGTTATATGGCACATAATTTAACGCAGAGGTTGTTAAAGAAACCAGCAATACATAGTATAGTGCTTTATACCTTGTTTGGACATTATGTCGTTAGAGGGCGCTGTTATCGAACTAATGTTGAATTTTTTAAAAATTTGCATATCACCCGATTAAGTTCTTATTAGCGCAGTTTGATAGATAGCACTGCCCTATGCCTATATAAAAAGTTTCATATCGATCGGATCATTTTCCAGCGAGTATCAGCGTATTCGTGCTGTAAGAGTGAAAACAAGCTGCTTTTGACTAAAAAACACGAAAAAATTGACTTTTTGCAAAATTTCACGGAAACGTTATTTTCGTGTTTTACACACCCAAACGCTATCTAATGAAGCTATTTGAGTGTATTTAAGTATATTTCGTTATATGGCACATAATTTAACGCAGAGGTTGTTAAAGAAACCAGCAATACATAGTATAGTGCTTTATACCTTGTTTGGACATTATGTCGTTAGAGGGCGCTGTTATCGAACTAATGTTGAATTTTTTAAAAATTTGCATATCACCCGATTAAGTTCTTATTAGCGCAGTTTGATAGATAGCACTGCCCTATGCCTATATAAAAAGTTTCATATCGATCGGATCATTTTCCAGCGAGTATCAGCGTATTCGTGCTGTAAGAGTGAAAACAAGCTGCTTTTGACTAAAAAACACGAAAAAATTGACTTTTTGCAAAATTTCACGGAAACGTTATTTTCGTGTTTTACACACACAAACGCTATCTAATGAAGCTATTTGAGTGTATTTAAGTATATTTCGTTATATGGCACATAATTTAACGCAGAGGTTGTTAAAGAAACCAGCAATACATAGTATAGTGCTTTATACCTTGTTTGGACATTATGTCGTTAGAGGGCGCTGTTATCGAACTAATGTTGAATTTTTTAAAAATTTGCATATCACCCGATTAAGTTCTTATTAGCGCAGTTTGATAGATAGCACTGCCCTATGCCTATATAAAAAGTTTCATATCGATCGGATCATTTTCCAGCGAGTATCAGCGTATTCGTGCTGTAAGAGTGAAAACAAGCTGCTTTTGACTAAAAAACACGAAAAAATTGACTTTTTGCAAAATTTCACGGAAACGTTATTTTCGTGTTTTACACTCACAAACGCTATCTAATGAAGCTATTTGAGTGTATTTAAGTATATTTCGTTATATGGCACATAATTTAACGCAGAGGTTGTTAAAGAAACCAGCAATACATAGTATAGTGCTTTATACCTTGTTTGGACATTATGTCGTTAGAGGGCGCTGTTATCGAACTAATGTTGAATTTTTTAAAAATTTGCATATCACCCGATTAAGTTCTTATTAGCGCAGTTTGATAGATAGCACTGCCCTATGCCTATATAAAAAGTTTCATATCGTTCGGATCATTTTCCAGCGAGTATCAGCGTATTCGTGCTGTAAGAGTGAAAACAAGCTGCTTTTGACTAAAAAACACGAAAAAATTGACTTTTTGCAAAATTTCACGGAAACGTTATTTTCGTGTTTTACACTCACAAACGCTATCTAATGAAGCTATTTGAGTGTATTTAAGTATATTTCGTTATATGGCACATAATTTAACGCAGAGGTTGTTAAAGAAACCAGCAATACATAGTATAGTGCTTTATACCTTGTTTGGACATTATGTCGTTAGAGGGCGCTGTTATCGAACTAATGTTGAATTTTTTAAAAATTTGCATATCACCCGATTAAGTTCTTATTAGCGCAGTTTGATAGATAGCACTGCCCTATGCCTATATAAAAAGTTTCATATCGATCGGATCATTTTCCAGCGAGTATCAGCGTATTCGTGCTGTAAGAGTGAAAACAAGCTGCTTTTGACTAAAAAACACGAAAAAATTGACTTTTTGCAAAATTTCACGGAAACGTTATTTTCGTGTTTTACACACACAAACGCTATCTAATGAAGCTATTTGAGTGTATTTAAGTATATTTCGTTATATGGCACATAATTTAACGCAGAGGTTGTTAAAGAAACCAGCAATACATAGTATAGTGCTTTATACCTTGTTTGGACATTATGTCGTTAGAGGGCGCTGTTATCGAACTAATGTTGAATTTTTTAAAAATTTGCATATCACCCGATTAAGTTCTTATTAGCGCAGTTTGATAGATAGCACTGCCCTATGCCTATATAAAAAGTTTCATATCGATCGGATCATTTTCCAGCGAGTATCAGCGTATTCGTGCTGTAAGAGTGAAAACAAGCTGCTTTTGACTAAAAAACACGAAAAAATTGACTTTTTGCAAAATTTCACGGAAACGTTATTTTCGTGTTTTACACACAGAAACGCTATCTAATGAAGCTATTTGAGTGTATTTAAGTATATTTCGTTATATGGCACATAATTTAACGCAGAGGTTGTTAAAGAAACCAGCAATACATAGTATAGTGCTTTATACCTTGTTTGGACATTATGTCGTTAGAGGGCGCTGTTATCGAACTAATGTTGAATTTTTTAAAAATTTGCATATCACCCGATTAAGTTCTTATTAGCGCAGTTTGATAGATAGCACTGCCCTATGCCTATATAAAAAGTTTCATATCGATCGGATCATTTTCCAGCGAGTATCAGCGTATTCGTGCTGTAAGAGTGAAAACAAGCTGCTTTTGACTAAAAAACACGAAAAAATTGACTTTTTGCAAAATTTCACGGAAACGTTATTTTCGTGTTTTACACACACAAACGCTATCTAATGAAGCTATTTGAGTGTATTTAAGTATATTTCGTTATATGGCACATAATTTAACGCAGAGGTTGTTAAAGAAACCAGCAATACATAGTATAGTGCTTTATACCTTGTTTGGACATTATGTCGTTAGAGGGCGCTGTTATCGAACTAATGTTGAATTTTTTAAAAATTTGCATATCACCCGATTAAGTTCTTATTAGCGCAGTTTGATAGATAGCACTGCCCTATGCCTATATAAAAAGTTTCATATCGCTCGGATCATTTTCCAGCGAGTATCAGCGTATTCGTGCTGTAAGAGTGAAAACAAGCTGCTTTTGACTAAAAAACACGAAAAAATTCACTTTTTGCAAAATTTCACGGAAACGTTATTTTCGTGTTTTACACTCACAAACGCTATCTAATGAAGCTATTTGAGTGTATTTAAGTATATTTCGTTATATGGCACATAATTTAACGCAGAGGTTGTTAAAGAAACCAGCAATACATAGTATAGTGCTTTATACCTTGTTTGGACATTATGTCGTTAGAGGGCGCTGTTATCGAACTAATGTTGAATTTTTTAAAAATTTGCATATCACCCGATTAAGTTCTTATTAGCGCAGTTTGATAGATATCACTGCCCTATGCCTATATAAAAAGTTTCATATCGATCGGATCATTTTCCAGCGAGTATCAGCGTATTCGTGCTGTAAGAGTGAAAACAAGCTGCTTTTGACTAAAAAACACGAAAAAATTGACTTTTTGCAAAATTTCACGGAAACGTTATTTTCGTGTTTTACACACCCAAACGCTATCTAATGAAGCTATTTGAGTGTATTTAAGTATATTTCGTTATATGGCACATAATTTAACGCAGAGGTTGTTAAAGAAACCAGCAATACATAGTATAGTGCTTTATACCTTGTTTGGACATTATGTCGTTAGAGGGCGCTGTTATCGAACTAATGTTGAATTTTTTAAAAATTTGCATATCACCCGATTAAGTTCTTATTAGCGCAGTTTGATAGATAGCACTGCCCTATGCCTATATAAAAAGTTTCATATCGCTCGGATCATTTTCCAGCGAGTATCAGCGTATTCGTGCTGTAAGAGTGAAAACAAGCTGCTTTTGACTAAAAAACACGAAAAAATTGACTTTTTGCAAAATTTCACGGAAACGTTATTTTCGTGTTTTACACACACAAACGCTATCTAATGAAGCTATTTGAGTGTATTTAAGTATATTTCGTTATATGGCACATAATTTAACGCAGAGGTTGTTAAAGAAACCAGCAATACATAGTATAGTGCTTTATACCTTGTTTGGACATTATGTCGTTAGAGGGCGCTGTTATCGAACTAATGTTGAATTTTTTAAAAATTTGCATATCACCCGATTAAGTTCTTATTAGCGCAGTTTGATAGATAGCACTGCCCTATGCCTATATAAAAAGTTTCATATCGATCGGATCATTTTCCAGCGAGTATCAGCGTATTCGTGCTGTAAGAGTGAAAAAAAGCTACTTTTGACTAAAAAACACGAAAAAATTGACTTTTTGCAAAATTTCACGGAAACGTTATTTTCGTGTTTTACACTCACAAACGCTATCTAATGAAGCTATTTGAGTGTATTTAAGTATATTTCGTTATATGGCACATAATTTAACGCAGAGGTTGTTAAAGAAACCAGCAATACATAGTATAGTGCTTTATACCTTGTTTGGACATTATGTCGTTAGAGGGCGCTGTTATCGAACTAATGTTGAATTTTTTAAAAATTTGCATATCACCCGATTAAGTTCTTATTAGCGCAGTTTGATAGATATCACTGCCCTATGCCTATATAAAAAGTTTCATATCGATCGGATCATTTTCAAGCGAGTATCAGCGTGTTCGTGCTGTAAGAGTGAAAACAAGCTGCTTTTCACTAAAAAACACGAAAAAATTAACTTTTTGCAAAATTTCACGGAAACGTTATTTTCATGTTTTACACACACAAACGGTATCTAATGAAGCTATTTGAGTGTATTTAAGTATATTTCGTTATATGGCACATAATTTAACGCAGAGGTTGTTAAAGAAACCAGCAATACATAGTATAGTGCTTTATACCTTGTTTGGACATTATGTCGTTAGAGGGCGCTGTTATCGATCTAAAGTTGAATTTTTTAAAAATTTGCATATCACCCGATTAAGTTCTTATTAGCGCAGTTTGATAGATAGCACTGCCCTATGCCTATATAAAACGTTTCATATCGATCGGATCATTTTCCAGCGAGTATCAGCGTATTCGTGCTGTAAGAGTGAAAACAAGCTGCTTTTGACTAAAAAACACGAAAAAATTGACTTTTTGCAAAATTTCACGGAAACCTTATTTTCGTGTTTTACACACAAAAACGCTATCTAATAAAGCTATTTGAGTGTATTTAAGTATATTTCGTTATATGGCACATAATTTAACGCAGAGGTTGTTAAAGAAACCAGCAATACATAGTATAGTGCTGTATACCTTGTTTGGACATTATGTCGTTAGAGGGCGCTGTTATCGAACTAATGTTGAATTTTTAAAAAATTTGCATATCACCCGATTAAGTTCTTATTAGCACAATTTGATAGATAGCACTGCCCTATGCCTATATAAAAAGTTTCCTATCGTTCGGATCATTTTCCAGCGAGTATCAGCGTATTCGTGCTGTAAGAGTGAAAAAAAGCTACTTTTGACTAAAAAACACGAAAAAATTGACTTTTTGCAAAATTTCACAGAAACGTTATTTTCGTGTTTTACACTCACAAACGCTATCTAATGAAGCTATTTGAGTGTATTTAAGTATATTTCGTTATATGGCACATAATTTAACGCAGAGGTTGTTAAAGAAACCAGCAATACATAGTATAGTGCTTTATACCTTGTTTGGACATTATGTCGTTAGAGGGCGCTGTTATCGAACTAATTTTGAATTTTTTAAAAATTTGCATATCACCCGATTAAGTTCTTATTAGCGCAATTTGATAGATAGCACTGCCCTATGCCTATATAAAAAGTTTCATATCGATCGGATCATTTTCCAGCGAGTATCAGCCGTATTCGTGCTATAAGAGTGAAAACAAGCTGCTTTTGACTAAAAAACACGAAAAAATTGACTTTTTGCAAAATTTCACGGAAACGTTATTTTCGTGTTTTACACACCCAAACGCTATCTAATGAAGCTATTTGAGTGTATTTAAGTATATTTCGTTATATGGCACATAATTTAACGCAGAGGTTGTTAACGAAACCAGCAATACATAGTATAGTGCATTATACCTTGTTTGGACATTATGTCGTTAGAGGGCGCTGTTATCGAAATAATGTTGAATTTTTTAAAAATTTGCATATCACCCGATTAAGTTCTTATTAGCGCAGTTTGATAGATAGCACTGCCCTATGCCTATATAAAAAGTTTCATATCGATCGGATCATTTTCCAGCGAGTATCAGCGTATTCGTGCTGTAAGAGTGAAAACAAGCTGCTTTTGACTAAAAAACACGAAAAAATTGACTTTTTGCAAAATTTCACGGAAACGTTATTTTCGTGTTTTACACACCCAAACGCTATCTAATGAAGCTATTTGAGTGTATTTAAGTATCTTTCGTTATATGGCACATAATTTAACGCAGAGGTTGTTAACGAAACCAGCAATACATAGTATAGTGCTTTATACCTTGTTTGGACATTATGTCGTTAGAGGGCGCTGTTATCGAACTAATGTTGAATTTTTTAAAAATTTGCATATCACCCGATTAAGTTTATATTAGCGCAGTTTGATAGATAGAACTGCCCTATGACTATATAAAAAGTTTCATATCGCTCGGATCATTTTCCAGCGAGTATCAGCGTATTCGTGCTGTAAGAGTGAAAACAAGCTGCTTTTGACTAAAAAACACGAAAAAATTGACTTTTTGCAAAATTTCACGGAAACGTTATTTTCGTGTTTTACACACCCAAACGCTATCTAATGAAGATATTTGAGTGTATTTAAGTATCTTTCGTTATATGGCACATAATTTAACGCAGAGGTTGTTAACGAAACCAGCAATACATAGTATAGTGCTTTATACCTTGTTTGGACATTATGTCGTTAGAGGGCGCTGTTATCGAACTAATGTTGAATTTTTTAAAAATTTGCATATCACCCGATTAAGTTTATATTAGCGCAGTTTGATAGATAGAACTGCCCTATGACTATATAAAAAGTTTCATATCGCTCGGATCATTTTCCAGCGAGTATCAGCATATTCGTGCTACAGAGTGAAAACAAGCTGCTTTTGACTAAAAAACACGAAAAAATTGACTTTTTGCAAAATTTCACGGAAACCTTATTTTCGTGTTTTACACTCAAAAACCCTATCTAATAAAGCTATTTGAGTGTATTTAAGTATATTTCGTTATATGGCACATAATTTAACGCAGAGGTTGTTAAAGAAACCAGCAATACATAGTATAGTGCTTTATACCCTGTTCGGACATTATGTCGTTAGAGGGCGCTGTTATCGAACTAATGTTGAATTTTTTAAAAATTTGCATATCACCTGATTAAGTTCTTATTAGCGCAGTTTGATAGATATCACTGCCGTATGCCTATATAAAAAGTTTCATATCGATCGGATCATTTTCAAGCGAGTATCATCGTGTTCGTGCTGTAAGAGTGAAAACAAGCTGCTTTTCACTAAAAAACACGAAAAAATTAACTTTTTGCAAAATTTCACGGAAACGTTATTTTCGTGTTTTACACACACAAACGGTATCTAATGAAGCTATTTGAGTGTATTTAAGTATATTTCGTTATATGGCACATAATTTAACGCAGAGGTTGTTAAAGAAACCAGCAATACATAGTATAGTGCTTTATACCTTGTTTGGACATTATGTCGTTAGAGGGCGCTGTTATCGAACTAAAGTTGAATTTTTTAAAAATTTGCATATCAACCGATTAAGTTCTTATTAGCGCAGTTTGATAGATAGCACTGCCCTATGCCTATATAAAAAGTTTCATATCGCTCGGATCATTTTCCAGCGAGTATCAGCGTATTCGTGCTGTAAGAGTGAAAACAAGCTGCTTTTGACTAAAAAACACGAAAAAATTAATTTTTGAAAAATTTCACGGAAACGTTATTTTCGTGTTTTACACACACAAACGCTATCTAATGAAGCTATTTGAGTGTATTTAAGTATATTTCGTTATATGGCACATAATTTAACGCAGAGGTTGTTAAAGAAACCAGCAATACATAGTATAATGCTTTATACCTTGTTTGTACATTATGTCGTTAGATGGCGCTGTTATCGAACTAATGTTGAATTTTTTAAAAATTTGCATATCACCCGATTAAGTTCTTATTAGCGCAGTTTGATAGATAGCACTGCCCTATGCCTATATAAAACGTTTCATATCGATCGGATCATTTTCCAGCGAGTATCAGCGTATTCGTTCTACAGAGTGAAAACAAGCTGCTTTTGACTAAAAAACACGAAAAAATTGACTTTTTGCAAAATTTCACGGAAACCTTATTTTCGTGTTTTACACACAAAAACGCTATCTAATAAAACTATTTGAGTGTATTTAAGTATATTTCGTTATATGGCACATAATTTAACGCAGAGGTTGTTAAAGAAACCAGCAATACATAGTATAGTGCTGTATACCTTGTTTGGACATTATGTCGTTAGAGGGCGCTGTTATCGAACTAATGTTGAATTTTTAAAAAATTTGCATATCACCCGATTAAGTTCTTATTAGCACAATTTGATAGATAGCACTGCCCTATGCCTATATAAAAAGTTTCCTATCGTTCGGATCATTTTCCAGCGAGTATCAGCGTATTCGTGCTGTAAGAGTGAAAACAAGATGCTTTTGACTAAAAAACACGAAAAAATTGACTTTTTGCAAAATTTCACAGAAACGTTATTTTCGTGTTTTACACTCACAAACGCTATCTAATGAAGCTATTTGAGTGTATTTAAGTATATTTCGTTATATGGCACATAATTTAACGCAGAGGTTGTTAAAGAAACCAGCAATACATAGTATAGTGCTTTATACCTTGTTTGGACATTATGTCGTTAGAGGGCGCTGTTATCGAACTAATTTTGAATTTTTTAAAAATTTGCATATCACCCGAATAAGTTCTTATTAGCGCAATTTGATAGATAGCATTGCCCTATGCCTATATAAAAAGTTTCATATCGATCGGATCATTTTCCAGCGAGTATCAGCCGTATTCGTGCTATAAGAGTGAAAACAAGCTGCTTTTGACTAAAAAACACGAAAAAATTGACTTTTTGCAAAATTTCACGGAAACGTTATTTTCGTGTTTTACACACCCAAACGCTATCTAATGAAGCTATTTGAGTGTATTTAAGTATCTTTCGTTATATGGCACATAATTTAACGCAGAGGTTGTTAACGAAACCAGCAATACATAGTATAGTGCATTATACCTTGTTTGGACATTATGTCGTTAGAGGGCGCTGTTATCGAACTAATGTTGAATTTTTAAAAAATTTGCATATCACCCGATTAAGTTCTTATTAGCACAATTTGATAGATAGCACTGCCATATGCCTATATAAAAAGTTTCCTATCGTTCGGATCATTTTCCAGCGAGTATCAGCGTAGTCGTGTTGCAAGAGACGAAAAAATTCACTTTTTGCAAAATTTCACAGAAACGTTATTTTCGTGTTTTACACTCACAAACGCTATCTAATGAAGCTATTTGAGTGTATTTAAGTATATTTCGTTATATGGCACATAATTTAACGCAGAGGTTGTTAAAGAAACCAGCAATACATAGTATAGTGCTTTATACCCTGTTCGGACATTATGTCGTTAGAGGGCGCTGTTATCGAACTAATGTTGAATTTTTTAAAAATTTGCATATCACCTGATTAAGTTCTTATTAGCGCAGTTTGAGAGATATCACTGCCGTATGCCTATATAAAAAGTTTCATATCGATCGGATCATTTTCAAGCGAGTATCATCGTGTTCGTGCTGTAAGAGTGAAAACAAGCTGCTTTTCACTAAAAAACACGAAAAAATTAACTTTTTGCAAAATTTCACGGAAACGTTATTTTCATGTTTTACACACACAAACGGTATCTAATGAAGCTATTTGAGTGTATTTAAGTATATTTCGTTATATGGCACATAATTTAACGCAGAGGTTGTTAAAGAAACCAGCAATACATAGTATAGTGCTTTATACCTTGTTTGGACATTATGTCGTTAGAGGGCGCTGTTATCGAACTAAAGTTGAATTTTTTAAAAATTTGCATATCAACCGATTAAGTTCTTATTAGCGCAGTTTGATAGATAGCACTGCCCTATGCCTATATAAAAAGTTTCATATCGCTCGGATCATTTTCCAGCGAGTATCAGCGTATTCGTGCTGTAAGAGTGAAAACAAGCTGCTTTTGACTAAAAAACACGAAAAAATTAATTTTTGCAAAATTTCACGGAAACGTTATTTTCGTGTTTTACACACACAAACGCTATCTAATGAAGCTATTTGAGTGTATTTAAGTATATTTCGTTATATGGCACATAATTTAACGCAGAGGTTGTTAAAGAATCCAGCAATACATAGTATTGTGCTTTATACCTTGTTTGGACATTATGTCGTTAGAGGGCGCTGTTATCGAACTAATTTTGAATTTTTTAAAAATTTGAATATCACCCGATTAAGTTCTTATTAGCGCAGTTTGATAGATAGCACTGCCCTATGCCTATATAAAAAGTTTCATATCGATCGGATCATTTTCCAGCGAGTATCAGCGTATTCGCTCTGTAAGAGTGAAAACAAGCTGCTTTTGACTAAAAAACACGAAAAAATTGACTTTTTGCAAAATTTCACGGAAACGTTATTTTCGTGTTTTACACACAGAAACGCTATCTAATGAAGCTATTTGAGTGTATTTAAGTATATTTCGTTATATGGCACATAATTTAACGCAGAGGTTGTTAATGAAACCAGCAGTACATAGTATAGTGCTTTATAGCTTGTTTGGACATTATGTCGTTAGAGGGCGCTGTTATCGAACTAAAGTTGAATTTTTTAAAAATTTGCATATCACCCGATTAAGTTCTTATTAGCGCAGTTTGATAGATAGCACTGCCCTATGCCTATATAAAAAGTTTCATATCGCTCGGATCATTTTCCAGCGAGTATCAGCGTATTCGTGCTGTAAGAGTGAAAACAAGCTGCTTTTGACTAAAAAACACGAAAAAATTCACTTTTTGCAAAATTTCACGGAAACGTTATTTTCGTGTTTTACACACACAAACGCTATCTAATGAAGCTATTTGAGTGTATTTAAGTATATTTCGTTATATGGCACATAATTTAACGCAGAGGTTGTTAAAGAAACCAGCAATACATAGTATAGTGCTTTATACCTTGTTTGGACATTATGTCGTTAGAGGGCGCTGTTATCGAAATAATGTTTAATTTTTTAAAAATTTGCATATCACCCGATTAAGTTCTTATTAGCGCAGTTTGATAGATAGCACTGCCCTATGCCTATATAAAAAGTTTCATATCGATCGGATCATTTTCCAGCGAGTATCAGCGTATTCGTGCTGTAAGAGTGAAAACAAGCTGCTTTTGACTAAAAAACACGAAAAAATTGACTTTTTGCAAAATTTCACGGAAACGTTATTTTCGTGTTTTACACACAGAAACGCTATCTAATGAAGCTATTTGAGTGTATTTAAGTATATTTCGTTATATGGCACATAATTTAACGCAGAGGTTGTTAAAGAAACCAGCAATACATAGTATAGTGCTTTATACCTTGTTTGGACATTATGTCGTTAGAGGGCGCTGTTATCGAACTAATGTTGAATTTTTTAAAAATTTGCATATCACCCGATTAAGTTCTTATTAGCGCAGTTTGATAGATAGCACTGCCCTATGCCTATATAAAAAGTTTCATATCGTTCGGATCATTTTCCAGCGAGTATCAGCGTATTCGTGCTGTAAGAGTGAAAACAAGCTGCTTTTGACTAAAAAACACGAAAAAATTGACTTTTTGCAAAATTTCACGGAAACGTTATTTTCGTGTTTTACACACACAAACGCTATCTAATGAAGCTATTTGAGTGTATTTAAGTATATTTCGTTATATGGCACATAATTTAACGCAGAGGTTGTTAAAGAAACCAGCAATACATAGTATTGTGCTTTATACCTTGTTTGGACATTATGTCGTTAGAGGGCGCTGTTATCGAACTAATGTTGAATTTTTTAAAAATTTGCATATCACCCGATTAAGTTCTTATTAGCGCAGTTTGATAGATAGCACTGCCCTATGCCTATATAAAACGTTTCATATCGTTCGGATCATTTTCCAGCGAGTATCAGCGTATTCGTGCTTTAAGAGTGAAAACAAGCTGCTTTTGACTAAAAAACACGAAAAAATTGACTTTTTGCAAAATTTCACGGAAACGTTATTTTCGTGTTTTACACACACAAACGCTATCTAATGAAGCTATTTGAGTGTATTTAAGTATATTTCGTTATATGGCACATAATTTAACGCAGAGGTTGTTAAAGAAACCAGCAATACATAGTATAGTGCTTTATACCTTGTTT
The DNA here is from genome assembly GCF_054136105.1 of Typopeltis vanoorti. Lineage (NCBI taxonomy): Eukaryota > Metazoa > Arthropoda > Arachnida > Uropygi > Thelyphonidae > Typopeltis > Typopeltis vanoorti. The sequence goes on along the minus strand of NC_143572.1, from coordinate 128,512 downwards.
GGACATTATGTCGTTAGAGGGCGCTGTTATCGAACTAATGTTGAATTTTTTAAAAATTTGCATATCACCCGATTAAGTTCTTATTAGCGCAGTTTGATAGATAGCACTGCCCTATGCCTATATAAAAAGTTTCATATCGATCGGATCATTTTCCAGCGAGTATCAGCGTATTCGTGCTGTAAGAGTGAAAACAAGCTGCTTTTGACTAAAAAACACGAAAAAATTGACTTTTTGCAAAATTTCACGGAAACGTTATTTTCGTGTTTTACACTCACAAACGCTATCTAATGAAGCTATTTGAGTGTATTTAAGTATATTTCGTTATATGGCACATAATTTAACGCAGAGGTTGTTAAAGAAACCAGCAATACATAGTATAGTGCTTTATACCTTGTTTGGACATTATGTCGTTAGAGGGCGCTGTTATCGAACTAATGTTGAATTTTTTAAAAATTTGCATATCACCCGATTAAGTTCTTATTAGCGCAGTTTGATAGATATCACTGCCCTATGCCTATATAAAAAGTTTCATATCGTTCGGATCATTTTCCAGCGAGTATCAGCGTATTCGTGCTTTAAGAGTGAAAACAAGCTGCTTTTGACTAAAAAACACGAAAAAATTGACTTTTTGCAAAATTTCACGGAAACGTTATTTTCGTGTTTTACACACACAAACGCTATCTAATGAAGCTATTTGAGTGTATTTAAGTATATTTCGTTATATGGCACATAATTTAACGCAGAGGTTGTTAAAGAAACCAGCAATACATAGTATAGTGCTTTATACCTTGTTTGGACATTATGTCGTTAGAGGGCGCTGTTATCGAACTAATGTTGAATTTTTTAAAAATTTGCATATCACCCGATTAAGTTCTTATTAGCGCAGTTTGATAGATAGCACTGCCCTATGCCTATATAAAAAGTTTCATATCGATCGGATCATTTTCCAGCGAGTATCAGCGTATTCGTGCTTTAAGAGTGAAAACAAGCTGCTTTTGACTAAAAAACACGAAAAAATTGACTTTTTGCAAAATTTCACGGAAACGTTATTTTCGTGTTTTACACACCCAAACGCTATCTAATGAAGCTATTTGAGTGTATTTAAGTATATTTCGTTATATGGCACATAATTTAACGCAGAGGTTGTTAAAGAAACCAGCAATACATAGTATAGTGCTTTATACCTTGTTTGGACATTATGTCGTTAGAGGGCGCTGTTATCGAACTAATGTTGAATTTTTTAAAAATTTGCATATCACCCGATTAAGTTCTTATTAGCGCAGTTTGATAGATAGCACTGCCCTATGCCTATATAAAAAGTTTCATATCGTTCGGATCATTTTCCAGCGAGTATCAGCGTATTCGTGCTTTAAGAGTGAAAACAAGCTGCTTTTGACTAAAAAACACGAAAAAATTGACTTTTTGCAAAATTTCACGGAAACGTTATTTTCGTGTTTTACACACACAAACGCTATCTAATGAAGCTATTTGAGTGTATTTAAGTATATTTCGTTATATGGCACATAATTTAACGCAGAGGTTGTTAAAGAAACCAGCAATACATAGTATAGTGCTTTATACCTTGTTTGGACATTATGTCGTTAGAGGGCGCTGTTATCGAACTAATGTTGAATTTTTTAAAAATTTGCATATCACCCGATTAAGTTCTTATTAGCGCAGTTTGATAGATAGCACTGCCCTATGCCTATATAAAAAGTTTCATATCGATCGGATCATTTTCCAGCGAGTATCAGCGTATTCGTGCTGTAAGAGTGAAAACAAGCTGCTTTTGACTAAAAAACACGAAAAAATTGACTTTTTGCAAAATTTCACGGAAACGTTATTTTCGTGTTTTACACACACAAACGCTATCTAATGAAGCTATTTGAGTGTATTTAAGTATATTTCGTTATATGGCACATAATTTAACGCAGAGGTTGTTAAAGAAACCAGCAATACATAGTATAGTGCTTTATACCTTGTTTGGACATTATGTCGTTAGAGGGCGCTGTTATCGAACTAATGTTGAATTTTTTAAAAATTTGCATATCACCCGATTAAGTTCTTATTAGCGCAGTTTGATAGATAGCACTGCCCTATGCCTATATAAAAAGTTTCATATCGATCGGATCATTTTCCAGCGAGTATCAGCGTATTCGTGCTGTAAGAGTGAAAACAAGCTGCTTTTGACTAAAAAACACGAAAAAATTGACTTTTTGCAAAATTTCACGGAAACGTTATTTTCGTGTTTTACACACCCAAACGCTATCTAATGAAGCTATTTGAGTGTATTTAAGTATATTTCGTTATATGGCACATAATTTAACGCAGAGGTTGTTAAAGAAACCAGCAATACATAGTATAGTGCTTTATACCTTGTTTGGACATTATGTCGTTAGAGGGCGCTGTTATCGAACTAATGTTGAATTTTTTAAAAATTTGCATATCACCCGATTAAGTTCTTATTTGGGGGTGGGGGGGGGGGGGGGTGGGGGGGGGGGGGGGTGGGGGGGGGGGGGGGTGGGGGGGGGGGGGGGTGGGGGGGGGGGGGGGTGGGGGGGGGGGGGGGTGGGGGGGGGGGGGGGTGGGGGGGGGGGGGGGTGGGGGGGGGGGGGGGTGGGGGGGGGGGGGGGTGGGGGGGGGGGGGGGTGGGGGGGGGGGGGGGTGGGGGGGGGGGGGGGTGGGGGGGGGGGGGGGTGGGGGGGGGGGGGGGTGGGGGGGGGGGGGGGTGGGGGGGGGGGGGGGTGGGGGGGGGGGGGGGTGGGGGGGGGGGGGGGTGGGGGGGGGGGGGGGTGGGGGGGGGGGGGGGTGGGGGGGGGGGGGGGTGGGGGGGGGGGGGGGTGGGGGGGGGGGGGGGTGGGGGGGGGGGGGGGTGGGGGGGGGGGGGGGTGGGGGGGGGGGGGGGTGGGGGGGGGGGGGGGTGGGGGGGGGGGGGGGTGGGGGGGGGGGGGGGTGGGGGGGGGGGGGATAAGAACTTAATCGGGTGATATGCAAATTTTTAAAAAATTCAACATTAGTTCGATAACAGCGCCCTCTAACGACATAATGTCCAAACAAGGTATAAAGCACTATACTATGTATTGCTGGTTTCTTTAACAACCTCTGCGTTAAATTATGTGCCATATAACGAAATATACTTAAATACACTCAAATAGCTTCATTAGATAGCGATTGTGAGTGTAAAACACGAAAATAACGTTTCCGTGAAATTTTGCAAAAAGTGAATTTTTTCGTGTTTTTTAGTCAAAAGTAGCTTTTTTTCACTCTTACAGCACGAATACGCTGATACTCGCTGGAAAATGATCCGAACGATATGAAACTTTTTATATAGGCATAGGGCAGTGCTATCTATCAAACTGCGCTAATAAGAACTTAATCGGGTGATATGCAAATTTTTAAAAAATTCAACATTAGTTCGATAACAGCGCCCTCTAACGACATAATGTCCAAATAAGGTATAAAGCACTATACTATGTATTGCTGGTTTCTTTAACAACCTCTGCGTTAAATTATGTGCCATATAACGAAATATACTTAAATACACTCAAATAGCTTCATTAGATAGCGTTTCTGTGTGTAAAACACGAAAATAACGTTTCCGTGAAATTTTGCAAAAAGTCAATTTTTTCGTGTTTTTTAGTCAAAAGCAGCTTGTTTTCACTCTTACAGAACGAATACGCTGATACTCGCTGGAAAATGATCCGATCGATATGAAACTTTTTATATAGGCATAGGGCAGTGATATCTATCAAACTGCGCTAATAAGAACTTAATCGGGTGATATTCAAATTTTTAAAAAATTCAAAATTAGTTCGATAACAGCGCCCTCTAACGACATAATGTCCAAACAAGGTATAAAGCACAATACTATGTATTGCTGGTTTCTTTAACAACCTCTGCGTTAAATTATGTGCCATATAACGAAATATACTTAAATACACTCAAATAGCTTCATTAGATAGCGTTTGTGAGTGTAAAACACGAAAATAACGTTTCTGTGAAATTTTGCAAAAAGTGAATTTTTTCGTGTTTTTTAGTCAAAAGTAGCTTTTTTTCACTCTTACAGCACGAATACGCTGATACTCGCTGGAAAATGATCCGAACGATATGAAACTTTTTATATAGGCATAGGGCAGTGCTATCTATCAAACTGCGCTAATAAGAACTTAATCGGGTGATATGCAAATTTTTAAAAAATTCAATATTAGTTCGATAACAGCGCCCTCTAACGACATAATGTCCAAACAAGGTATAAAGCACTATACTATGTATTGCTGGTTTCTTTAACAACCTCTGCGTTAAATTATGTGCCATATAACGAAATATACTTAAATACACACAAATAGCTTCATTAGATAGCGTTTCTGTGTGTAAAACACGAAAATAACGTTTCCGTGAAATTTTGCAAAAAGTCAATTTTTTCGTGTTTTTTAGTCAAAAGTAGCTTTTTTTCACTCTTACAACACGAATACGCTGATACTCGCTTGTAAATGATCCGAACGATAGGAAACTTTTTACATAGGCATAGGGCAGTGCTATCTCTCAAACTGCGCTAATAAGAACTTAATCGGGTGATATGCAAATTTTTAAAAAATTCAACTTTAGTTCCATAACAGCGCCCTCTAACGACATAATGTCCAAACAAGCTATAAAGCACTATACTATGTACTGCTGGTTTCATTAACAACCTCTGCGTTAAATTATGTGCCATATAACGAAATATACTTAAATACACTCAAATAGCTTCATTAGATAGCGTTTCTGTGTGTAAAACACGAAAATAACGTTTCCGTGAAATTTTGCAAAAATCAATTTTTTCGTGTTTTTTAGTCAAAAGCAGCTTGTTTTCACTCTTACAGCACGAATACGCTGATACTCGCTGGAAAATGATCCGATCGATATGAAACTTTTTATATAGGCATAGGGCACTGATATCTATCAAACTGCGCTAATAAGAACTTAATCGGGTGATATGCAAATTTTTAAAAAATTCAACATTAGTTCGATAACAGCGCCCTCTAACGACATAATGTCCAAACAAGGTATAAAGCACAATACGATGTATTGCTGGTTTCTTTAACAACCTCTGCGTTAAATTATGTGCCATATAACGAAATATACTTAAATACACTCAAATAGCTTCATTAGATAGCGTTTGTGAGTGTAAAACACGAAAATAACGTTTCTGTGAAATTTTGCAAAAAGTCAATTTTTTCGTGTTTTTTAGTCAAAAGCAGCTTGTTTTCACTCTTACAGCACGAATACGCTGATACTCGCTGGAAAATGATCCGAACGATAGGAAACTTTTTATATAGGCATAGGGCAGTGCTATCTATCAAATTGTGCTAATAAGAACTTAATCGGGTGATATGCAAATTTTTTAAAAATTCAACATTAGTTCGATAACAGCGCCCTCTAACGACATAATGTCCAAACAAGGTATACAGCACTATACTATGTATTGCTGGTTTCGTTAACAACCTCTGCGTTAAATTATGTGCCATATAACGAAATATACTTAAATACACTCAAATAGCTTTATTAGATAGCGTTTTTGTGTGTAAAACACGAAAATAAGGTTTCCGTGAAATTTTGCAAAAAGTCAATTTTTTCGTGTTTTTTAGTCAAAAGCAGCTTGTTTTCACTGTGTAGCACGAATACGCTGATACTCGCTGGAAAATGATCCGATCGATATGAAACGTTTTATATAGGCATAGGGCAGTGCTATCTATCAAACTGCGCTAATAAGAACTTATTCGGGTGATATGCAAATTTTTAAAAAATTCAACATTAGTTCGATAACAGCGCCCTCTAACGACATAATGTCAAAATAAAGAATAAAGCACTATACTATGTATTGCTGGTATCTTTAACAACCTCTGCGTTAAATTATGTGCCATATAACGAAATATACTTAAATACACTCAAATAGCTTCATTAGATAGCGTTTGGGTGTGTAAAACACGAAAATAACGTTTCCGTGAAATTTTGCAAAAAGTCAATTTTTTCGTGTTTTTTAGTCAAAAGCAGCTTGTTTTCACTCTTACAGCACGAATACGCTGATACTCGCTGGAAAATGATCCGATCGATATGAAACTTTTTATATAGGCATAGGGCAGTGCTATCTATCAAACTGCGCTAATAAGAACTTAATCGGGTGATATGCAAATTTTTAAAAAATTCAACATTAGTTCGATAACAGCGCCCTCTAACGACATAATGTCCAAACAAGGTATAAAGCACTATACTATGTATTGCTGGTTTCTTTAACAACCTCTGCGTTAAATTATGTGCCATATAACGAAATATACTTAAATACACTCAAATAGCTTCATTAGATAGCGTTTGTGTGTAAAACACGAAAATAACGTTTCCGTGAAATTTTGCAAAAAGTCAATTTTTTCGTGTTTTTTAGTCAAAAGTAGCTTGTTTTCACTCTTACAGCACGAATACGCTGATACTCGCTGGAAAATGATCCGAACGATATGAAACTTTTTATATAGGCATAGGGCAGTGCTATCTATCAAACTGCGCTAATAAGAACTTAATCGGGTGATATGCAAATTTTTAAAAAATTCAACATTAGTTCGATAACAGCGCCCTCTAACGACATAATGTCCAAACAAGGTATAAAGCACTATACTATGTATTGCTGGTTTCTTTAACAACCTCTGCGTTAAATTATGTGCCATATAACGAAATATACTTAAATACACTCAAATAGCTTCATTAGATAGCGTTTGTGAGTGTAAAACACGAAAATAACGTTTCCGTGAAATTTTGCAAAAAGTCAATTTTTTCGTGTTTTTTAGTCAAAAGCAGCTTGTTTTCACTCTTACAGCACGAATACGCTGATACTCGCTGGAAAATGATCCGATCGATATGAAACTTTTTATATAGGCATAGGGCAGTGCTATCTATCAAACTGCGCTAATAAGAACTTAATCGGGTGATATGCAAATTTTTAAAAAATTCAACATTAGTTCGATAACAGCGCCCTCTAACGACATAATGTCCAAACAAGGTATAAAGCACTATACTATGTATTGCTGGTTTCTTTAACAACCTCTGCGTTAAATTATGTGCCATATAACGAAATATACTTAAATACACTCAAATAGCTTCATTAGATAGCGTTTGTGTGTGTAAAACATGAAAATAACGTTTCCGTGAAATTTTGCAAAAAGTCAATTTTTTCGTGTTTTTTAGTCAAAAGCAGCTTGTTTTCACTCTTAAAGCACGAATACGCTGATACTCGCTGGAAAATGATCCGAACGATATGAAACGTTTTATATAGGCATAGGGCAGTGCTATCTATCAAACTGCGCTAATAAGAACTTAATCGGGTGATATGCAAATTTTTAAAAAATTCAACATTAGTTCGATAACAGCGCCCTCTAACGACATAATGTCCAAACAAGGTATAAAGCACTATACTATGTATTGCTGGTTTCTTTAACAACCTCTGCGTTAAATTATGTGCCATATAACGAAATATACTTAAATACACTCAAATAGCTTCATTAGATAGCGTTTGTGTGTAAAACACGAAAATAACGTTTCCGTGAAATTTTGCAAAAAGTCAATTTTTTCGTGTTTTTTAGTCAAAAGCAGCTTGTTTTCACTCTTACAGCACGAATACGCTGATACTCGCTGGAAAATGATCCGATCGATATGAAACTTTTTATATAGGCATAGGGCAGTGCTATCTATCAAACTGCGCTAATAAGAACTTAATCGGGTGATATGCAAATTTTTAAAAAATTCAACATTAGTTCGATAACAGCGCCCTCTAACGACATAATGTCCAAACAAGGTATAAAGCACTATACTATGTATTGCTGGTTTCTTTAACAACCTCTGCGTTAAATTATGTGCCATATAACGAAATATACTTAAATACACTCAAATAGCTTCATTAGATAGCGTTTGGGTGTGTAAAACACGAAAATAACGTTTCCGTGAAATTTTGCAAAAAGTCAATTTTTTCGTGTTTTTTAGTCAAAAGCAGCTTGTTTTCACTCTTACAGCACGAATACGCTGATACTCGCTGGAAAATGATCCGATCGATATGAAACTTTTTATATAGGCATAGGGCAGTGCTATCTATCAAACTGCGCTAATAAGAACTTAATCGGGTGATATGCAAATTTTTAAAAAATTCAACATTAGTTCGATAACAGCGCCCTCTAACGACATAATGTCCAAACAAGGTATAAAGCACTATACTATGTATTGCTGGTTTCTTTAACAACCTCTGCGTTAAATTATGTGCCATATAACGAAATATACTTAAATACACTCAAATAGCTTCATTAGATAGCGTTTGTGTGTGTAAAACACGAAAATAACGTTTCCGTGAAATTTTGCAAAAAGTCAATTTTTTCGTGTTTTTTAGTCAAAAGCAGCTTGTTTTCACTCTTACAGCACGAATACGCTGATACTCGCTGGAAAATGATCCGATCGATATGAAACTTTTTATATAGGCATAGGGCAGTGATATCTATCAAACTGCGCTAATAAGAACTTAATCGGGTGATATGCAAATTTTTAAAAAATTCAACATTAGTTCGATAACAGCGCCCTCTAACGACATAATGTCCAAACAAGGTATAAAGCACTATACTATGTATTGCTGGTTTCTTTAACAACCTCTGCGTTAAATTATGTGCCATATAACGAAATATACTTAAATACACTCAAATAGCTTCATTAGATAGCGTTTGTGAGTGTAAAACACGAAAATAACGTTTCCGTGAAATTTTGCAAAAAGTGAATTTTTTCGTGTTTTTTAGTCAAAAGCAGCTTGTTTTCACTCTTACAGCACGAATACGCTGATACTCGCTGGAAAATGATCCGAACGATATGAAACTTTTTATATAGGCATAGGGCAGTGCTATCTATCAAACTGTGCTAATAAGAACTTAATCGGGTGATATGCAAATTTTTAAAAAATTCAACATTAGTTCGATAACAGCGCCCTCTAACGACATAATGTCCAAACAAGGTATAAAGCACTATACTATGTATTGCTGGTTTCTTTAACAACCTCTGCGTTAAATTATGTGCCATATAACGAAATATACTTAAATACACTCAAATAGCTTCATTAGATAGCGTTTTTGTGTGTAAAACACGAAAATAACGTTTCCGTGAAATTTTGCAAAAAGTCAATTTTTTCGTGTTTTTTAGTCAAAAGCAGCTTGTTTTCACTCTTACAGCACGAATACGCTGATACTCGCTGGAAAATGATCCGATCGATATGAAACTTTTTATATAGGCATAGGGCAGTGCTATCTATCAAACTGCGCTAATAAGAACTTAATCGGGTGATATGCAAATTTTTAAAAAATTCAACATTAGTTCGATAACAGCGCCCTCTAACGACATAATGTCCAAACAAGGTATAAAGCACTATACTATGTATTGCTGGTTTCTTTAACAACCTCTGCGTTAAATTATGTGCCATATAACGAAATATACTTAAATACACTCAAATAGCTTCATTAGATAGCGTTTGGGTGTGTAAAACACGAAAATAACGTTTCCGTGAAATTTTGCAAAAAGTCAATTTTTTCGTGTTTTTTAGTCAAAAGCAGCTTGTTTTCACTCTTACAGCACGAATACGCTGATACTCGCTGGAAAATGATCCGATCGATATGAAACTTTTTATATAGGCATAGGGCAGTGCTATCTATCAAACTGCGCTAATAAGAACTTAATCGGGTGATATGCAAATTTTTAAAAAATTCAACATTAGTTCGATAACAGCGCCCTCTAACGACATAATGTCCAAACAAGGTATAAAGCACTATACTATGTATTGCTGGTTTCTTTAACAACCTCTGCGTTAAATTATGTGCCATATAACGAAATATACTTAAATACACTCAAATAGCTTCATTAGATAGCGTTTGTGAGTGTAAAACACGAAAATAACGTTTCCGTGAAATTTTGCAAAAAGTCAATTTTTTCGTGTTTTTTAGTCAAAAGCAGCTTGTTTTCACTCTTACAGCACGAATACGCTGATACTCGCTGGAAAATGATCCGATCGATATGAAACTTTTTATATAGGCATAGGGCAGTGCTATCTATCAAACTGCGCTAATAAGAACTTAATCGGGTGATATGCAAATTTTTAAAAAATTCAACATTAGTTCGATAACAGCGCCCTCTAACGACATAATGTCCAAACAAGGTATAAAGCACTATACTATGTATTGCTGGTTTCTTTAACAACCTCTGCGTTAAATTATGTGCCATATAACGAAATATACTTAAATACACTCAAATAGCTTCATTAGATAGCGTTTGTGAGTGTAAAACACGAAAATAACGTTTCCGTGAAATTTTGCAAAAAGTCAATTTTTTCGTGTTTTTTAGTCAAAAGCAGCTTGTTTTCACTCTTACAGCACGAATACGCTGATACTCGCTGGAAAATGATCCGATCGATATGAAACTTTTTATATAGGCATAGGGCAGTGCTATCTATCAAACTGCGCTAATAAGAACTTAATCGGGTGATATGCAAATTTTTAAAAAATTCAACATTAGTTCGATAACAGCGCCCTCTAACGACATAATGTCCAAACAAGGTATAAAGCACTATACTATGTATTGCTGGTTTCTTTAACAACCTCTGCGTTAAATTATGTGCCATATAACGAAATATACTTAAATACACTCAAATAGCTTCATTAGATAGCGTTTGTGTGTGTAAAACACGAAAATAACGTTTCCGTGAAATTTTGCAAAAAGTCAATTTTTTCGTGTTTTTTAGTCAAAAGCAGCTTGTTTTCACTCTTACAGCACGAATACGCTGATACTCGCTGGAAAATGATCCGATCGATATGAAACTTTTTATATAGGCATAGGGCAGTGCTATCTATCAAACTGCGCTAATAAGAACTTAATCGGGTGATATGCAAATTTTTAAAAAATTCAACATTAGTTCGATAACAGCGCCCTCTAACGACATAATGTCCAAACAAGGTATAAAGCACTATACTATGTATTGCTGGTTTCTTTAACAACCTCTGCGTTAAATTATGTGCCATATAACGAAATATACTTAAATACACTCAAATAGCTTCATTAGATAGCGTTTGTGAGTGTAAAACACGAAAATAACGTTTCCGTGAAATTTTGCAAAAAGTGAATTTTTTCGTGTTTTTTAGTCAAAAGTAGCTTTTTTTCACTCTTACAACACGAATACGCTGATACTCGCTGGAAAATGATCCGAACGATATGAAACTTTTTATATAGGCATAGGGCAGTGCTATCTATCAAACTGTGCTAATAAGAACTTAATCGGGTGATATGCAAATTTTTAAAAAATTCAACATTAGTTCGATAACAGCGCCCTCTAACGACATAATGTCCAAACAAGGTATAAAGCACTATACTATGTATTGCTGGTTTCTTTAACAACCTCTGCGTTAAATTATGTGCCATATAACGAAATATACTTAAATACACTCAAATAGCTTCATTAGATAGCGTTTGTGTGTGTAAAACACGAAAATAACGTTTCCGTGAAATTTTGCAAAAAGTCAATTTTTTCGTGTTTTTTAGTCAAAAGCAGCTTGTTTTCACTCTTACAGCACGAATACGCTGATACTCGCTGGAAAATGATCCGATCGATATGAAACTTTTTATATAGGCATAGGGCAGTGCTATCTATCAAACTGCGCTAATAAGAACTTAATCGGGTGATATGCAAATTTTTAAAAAATTCAACATTAGTTCGATAACAGCGCCCTCTAACGACATAATGTCCAAACAAGGTATAAAGCACTATACTATGTATTGCTGGTTTCTTTAACAACCTCTGCGTTAAATTATGTGCCATATAACGAAATATACTTAAATACACTCAAATAGCTTCATTAGATAGCGTTTGTGAGTGTAAAACACGAAAATAACGTTTCCGTGAAATTTTGCAAAAAGTCAATTTTTTCGTGTTTTTTAGTCAAAAGCAGCTTGTTTTCACTCTTACAGCACGAATACGCTGATACTCGCTGGAAAATGATCCGAACGATATGAAACTTTTTATATAGGCATAGGGCAGTGCTATCTATCAAACTGCGCTAATAAGAACTTAATCGGGTGATATGCAAATTTTTAAAAAATTCAACATTAGTTCGATAACAGCGCCCTCTAACGACATAATGTCCAAACAAGGTATAAAGCACTATACTATGTATTGCTGGTTTCTTTAACAACCTCTGCGTTAAATTATGTGCCATATAACGAAATATACTTAAATACACTCAAATAGCTTCATTAGATAGCGTTTGTGTGTGTAAAACACGAAAATAACGTTTCCGTGAAATTTTGCAAAAAGTCAATTTTTTCGTGTTTTTTAGTCAAAAGCAGCTTGTTTTCACTCTTACAGCACGAATACGCTGATACTCGCTGGAAAATGATCCGATCGATATGAAACTTTTTATATAGGCATAGGGCAGTGATATCTATCAAACTGCGCTAATAAGAACTTAATCGGGTGATATGCAAATTTTTAAAAAATTCAACATTAGTTCGATAACAGCGCCCTCTAACGACATAATGTCCAAACAAGGTATAAAGCACTATACTATGTATTGCTGGTTTCTTTAACAACCTCTGCGTTAAATTATGTGCCATATAACGAAATATACTTAAATACACTCAAATAGCTTCATTAGATAGCGTTTGTGAGTGTAAAACACGAAAATAACGTTTCCGTGAAATTTTGCAAAAAGTGAATTTTTTCGTGTTTTTTAGTCAAAAGTAGCTTTTTTTCACTCTTACAGCACGAATACGCTGATACTCGCTGGAAAATGATCCGATCGATATGAAACTTTTTATATAGGCATAGGGCAGTGCTATCTATCAAACTGCGCTAATAAGAACTTAATCGGGTGATATGCAAATTTTTAAAAAATTCAACATTAGTTCGATAACAGCGCCCTCTAACGACATAATGTCCAAACAAGGTATAAAGCACTATACTATGTATTGCTGGTTTCTTTAACAACCTCTGCGTTAAATTATGTGCCATATAACGAAATATACTTAAATACACTCAAATAGCTTCATTAGATAGCGTTTGTGTGTGTAAAACACGAAAATAACGTTTCCGTGAAATTTTGCAAAAAGTCAATTTTTTCGTGTTTTTTAGTCAAAAGCAGCTTGTTTTCACTCTTACAGCACGAATACGCTGATACTCGCTGGAAAATGATCCGAACGATATGAAACTTTTTATATAGGCATAGGGCAGTGCTATCTATCAAACTGCGCTAATAAGAACTTAATCGGGTGATATGCAAATTTTTAAAAAATTCAACATTAGTTCGATAACAGCGCCCTCTAACGACATAATGTCCAAACAAGGTATAAAGCACTATACTATGTATTGCTGGTTTCTTTAACAACCTCTGCGTTAAATTATGTGCCATATAACGAAATATACTTAAATACACTCAAATAGCTTCATTAGATAGCGTTTGTGTGTGTAAAACACGAAAATAACGTTTCCGTGAAATTTTGCAAAAAGTCAATTTTTTCGTGTTTTTTAGTCAAAAGCAGCTTGTTTTCACTCTTACAGAACGAATACGCTGATACTCGCTGGAAAATGATCCGATCGATATGAAACTTTTTATATAGGCATAGGGCAGTGATATCTATCAAACTGCGCTAATAAGAACTTAATCGGGTGATATGCAAATTTTTAAAAAATTCAACATTAGTTCGATAACAGCGCCCTCTAACGACATAATGTCCAAACAAGGTATAAAGCACAATACTATGTATTGCTGGTTTCTTTAACAACCTCTGCGTTAAATTATGTGCCATATAACGAAATATACTTAAATACACTCAAATAGCTTCATTAGATAGCGTTTGTGAGTGTAAAACACGAAAATAACGTTTCTGTGAAATTTTGCAAAAAGTGAATTTTTTCGTGTTTTTTAGTCAAAAGTAGCTTTTTTTCACTCTTACAACACGAATACGCTGATACTCGCTGGAAAATGATCCGAACGATATGAAACTTTTTATATAGGCATAGGGCAGTGCTATCTATCAAACTGTGCTAATAAGAACTTAATCGGGTGATATGCAAATTTTTAAAAAATTCAACATTAGTTCGATAACAGCGCCCTCTAACGACATAATGTCCAAACAAGGTATAAAGCACTATACTATGTATTGCTGGTTTCTTTAACAACCTCTGCGTTAAATTATGTGCCATATAACGAAATATACTTAAATACACTCAAATAGCTTCATTAGATAGCGTTTGTGTGTGTAAAACACGAAAATAACGTTTCCGTGAAATTTTGCAAAAAGTCAATTTTTTCGTGTTTTTTAGTCAAAAGCAGCTTGTTTTCACTCTTACAGCACGAATACGCTGATACTCGCTGGAAAATGATCCGATCGATATGAATCTTTTTATATAGGCATAGGGCAGTGCTATCTATCAAACTGCGCTAATAAGAACTTAATCGGGTGATATGCAAATTTTTAAAAAATTCAACATTAGTTCGATAACAGCGCCCTCTAACGACATAATGTCCAAACAAGGTATAAAGCACTATACTATGTATTGCTGGTTTCTTTAACAACCTCTGCGTTAAATTATGTGCCATATAACGAAATATACTTAAATACACTCAAATAGCTTCATTAGATAGCGTTTGTGAGTGTAAAACACGAAAATAACGTTTCCGTGAAATTTTGCAAAAAGTCAATTTTTTCGTGTTTTTTAGTCAAAAGCAGCTTGTTTTCACTCTTACAGCACGAATACGCTGATACTCGCTGGAAAATGATCCGATCGATATGAAACTTTTTATATAGGCATAGGGCAGTGATATCTATCAAACTGCGCTAATAAGAACTTAATCGGGTGATATGCAAATTTTTAAAAAATTCAACATTAGTTCGATAACAGCGCCCTCTAACGACATAATGTCCAAACAAGGTATAAAGCACTATACTATGTATTGCTGGTTTCTTTAACAACCTCTGCGTTAAATTATGTGCCATATAACGAAATATACTTAAATACACTCAAATAGCTTCATTAGATAGCGTTTGTGAGTGTAAAACACGAAAATAACGTTTCCGTGAAATTTTGCAAAAAGTCAATTTTTTCGTGTTTTTTAGTCAAAAGCAGCTTGTTTTCACTCTTACAACACGAATACGCTGATACTCGCTGGAAAATGATCCGAACGATATGAAACTTTTTATATAGGCATAGGGCAGTGCTATCTATCAAACTGTGCTAATAAGAACTTAATCGGGTGATATGCAAATTTTTTAAAAATTCAACATTAGTTCGATAACAGCGCCCTCTAACGACATAATGTCCAAACAAGGTATAAAGCACTATACTATGTATTGCTGGTTTCTTTAACAACCTCTGCGTTAAATTATGTGCCATATAACGAAATATACTTAAATACACTCAAATAGCTTCATTAGATAGCGTTTTTGTGTGTAAAACACGAAAATAAGGTTTCCGTGAAATTTTGCAAAAAGTCAATTTTTTCGTGTTTTTTAGTCAAAAGCAGCTTGTTTTCACTCTTACAGCACGAATACGCTGATACTCGCTGGAAAATGATCCGATCGATATGAAACTTTTTATATAGGCATAGGGCAGTGCTATCTATCAAACTGCGCTAATAAGAACTTAATCGGGTGATATGCAAATTTTTAAAAAATTCAACATTAGTTCGATAACAGCGCCCTCTAACGACATAATGTCCAAACAAGGTATAAAGCACTATACTATGTATTGCTGGTTTCTTTAACAACCTCTGCGTTAAATTATGTGCCATATAACGAAATATACTTAAATACACTCAAATAGCTTCATTAGATAGCGTTTGTGTGTGTAAAACACGAAAATAACGTTTCCGTGAAATTTTGCAAAAAGTCAATTTTTTCGTGTTTTTTAGTCAAAAGCAGCTTGTTTTCACTCTTACAGCACGAATACGCTGATACTCGCTGGAAAATGATCCGATCGATATGAAACTTTTTATATAGGCATAGGGCAGTGATATCTATCAAACTGCGCTAATAAGAACTTAATCGGGTGATATGCAAATTTTTAAAAAATTCAACATTAGTTCGATAACAGCGCCCTCTAACGACATAATGTCCAAACAAGGTATAAAGCACAATACTATGTATTGCTGGTTTCTTTAACAACCTCTGCGTTAAATTATGTGCCATATAACGAAATATACTTAAATACACTCAAATAGCTTCATTAGATAGCGTTTGTGAGTGTAAAACACGAAAATAACGTTTCCGTGAAATTTTGCAAAAAGTCAATTTTTTCGTGTTTTTTAGTCAAAAGCAGCTTGTTTTCACTCTTACAGAACGAATACGCTGATACTCGCTGGAAAATGATCCGATCGATATGAAACTTTTTATATAGGCATAGGGCAGTGATATCTATCAAACTGCGCTAATAAGAACTTAATCGGGTGATATGCAAATTTTTAAAAAATTCAACATTAGTTCGATAACAGCGCCCTCTAACGACATAATGTCCAAACAAGGTATAAAGCACTATACTATGTATTGCTGGTTTCTTTAACAACCTCTGCGTTAAATTATGTGCCATATAACGAAATATACTTAAATACACTCAAATAGCTTCATTAGATAGCGTTTGTGAGTGTAAAACACGAAAATAACGTTTCCGTGAAATTTTGCAAAAAGTGAATTTTTTCGTGTTTTTTAGTCAAAAGTAGCTTTTTTTCACTCTTACAACACGAATACGCTGATACTCGCTGGAAAATGATCCGAACGATATGAAACTTTTTATATAGGCATAGGGCAGTGCTATCTATCAAACTGTGCTAATAAGAACTTAATCGGGTGATATGCAAATTTTTAAAAAATTCAACATTAGTTCGATAACAGCGCCCTCTAACGACATAATGTCCAAACAAGGTATAAAGCACTATACTATGTATTGCTGGTTTCTTTAACAACCTCTGCGTTAAATTATGTGCCATATAACGAAATATACTTAAATACACTCAAATAGCTTCATTAGATAGCGTTTGTGTGTGTAAAACACGAAAATAACGTTTCCGTGAAATTTTGCAAAAAGTCAATTTTTTCGTGTTTTTTAGTCAAAAGCAGCTTGTTTTCACTCTTACAGCACGAATACGCTGATACTCGCTGGAAAATGATCCGATCGATATGAAACTTTTTATATAGGCATAGGGCAGTGATATCTATCAAACTGCGCTAATAAGAACTTAATCGGGTGATATGCAAATTTTTAAAAAATTCAACATTAGTTCGATAACAGCGCCCTCTAACGACATAATGTCCAAACAAGGTATAAAGCACTATACTATGTATTGCTGGTTTCTTTAACAACCTCTGCGTTAAATTATGTGCCATATAACGAAATATACTTAAATACACTCAAATAGCTTCATTAGATAGCGTTTGTGTGTGTAAAACATGAAAATAACGTTTCCGTGAAATTTTGCAAAAAGTCAATTTTTTCGTGTTTTTTAGTCAAAAGTAGCTTGTTTTCACTCTTAAAGCACGAATACGCTGATACTCGCTGGAAAATGATCCGAGCGATATGAAACTTTTTATATAGGCATAGGGCAGTTCTATCTATCAAACTGCGCTAATAAGAACTTAATCGGGTGATATGCAAATTTTTAAAAAATTCAACATTAGTTCGATAACAGCGCCCTCTAACGACATAATGTCCAAACAAGGTATAAAGCACTATACTATGTATTGCTGGTTTCGTTAACAACCTCTGCGTTAAATTATGTGCCATATAACGAAATATACTTAAATACACTCAAATAGCTTCATTAGATAGCGTTTGGGTGTGTAAAACACGAAAATAACGTTTCCGTGAAATTTTGCAAAAAGTCAATTTTTTCGTGTTTTTTAGTCAAAAGCAGCTTGTTTTCACTCTTACAGCACGAATACGCTGATACTCGCTGGAAAATGATCCGATCGATATGAAACTTTTTATATAGGCATAGGGCAGTGCTATCTATCAAACTGCGCTAATAAGAACTTAATCGGGTGATATGCAAATTTTTAAAAAATTCAACATTAGTTCGATAACAGCGCCCTCTAACGACATAATGTCCAAACAAGGTATAAAGCACTATACTATGTATTGCTGGTTTCTTTAACAACCTCTGCGTTAAATTATGTGCCATATAACGAAATATACTTAAATACACTCAAATAGCTTCATTAGATAGCGTTTTTGTGTGTAAAACACGAAAATAACGTTTCCGTGAAATTTTGCAAAAAGTCAATTTTTTCGTGTTTTTTAGTCAAAAGTAGCTTGTTTTCACTCTTAAAGCACGAATACGCTGATACTCGCTGGAAAATGATCCGAACGATATGAAACTTTTTATATAGGCATAGGGCAGTGCTATCTATCAAACTGCGCTAATAAGAACTTAATCGGGTGATATGCAAATTTTTAAAAAATTCAACATTAGTTCGATAACAGCGCCCTCTAACGACATAATGTCCAAACAAGGTATAAAGCACTATACTATGTATTGCTGGTTTCTTTAACAACCTCTGCGTTAAATTATGTGCCATATAACGAAATATACTTAAATACACTCAAATAGCTTCATTAGATAGCGTTTGTGAGTGTAAAACACGAAAATAACGTTTCTGTGAAATTTTGCAAAAAGTCAATTTTTTCGTGTTTTTTAGTCAAAAGTAGCTTTTTTTCACTCTTACAGCACGAATACGCTGATACTCGCTGGAAAATGATCCGATCGATATGAAACTTTTTATATAGGCATAGGGCAGTGCTATCTATCAAACTGCGCTAATAAGAACTTAATCGGGTGATATGCAAATTTTTAAAAAATTCAACATTAGTTCGATAACAGCGCCCTCTAACGACATAATGTCCAAACAAGGTATAAAGCACTATACTATGTATTGCTGGTTTCTTTAACAACCTCTGCGTTAAATTATGTGCCATATAACGAAATATACTTAAATACACTCAAATAGCTTCATTAGATAGCGTTTGTGTGTGTAAAACACGAAAATAACGTTTCCGTGAAATTTTGCAAAAAGTCAATTTTTTCGTGTTTTTTAGTCAAAAGCAGCTTGTTTTCACTCTTACAGCACGAATACGCTGATACTCGCTGGAAAATGATCCGATCGATATGAAACTTTTTATATAGGCATAGGGCAGTGATATCTATCAAACTGCGCTAATAAGAACTTAATCGGGTGATATGCAAATTTTTAAAAAATTCAACATTAGTTCGATAACAGCGCCCTCTAACGACATAATGTCCAAACAAGGTATAAAGCACAATACTATGTATTGCTGGTTTCTTTAACAACCTCTGCGTTAAATTATGTGCCATATAACGAAATATACTTAAATACACTCAAATAGCTTCATTAGATAGCGTTTGTGAGTGTAAAACACGAAAATAACGTTTCTGTGAAATTTTGCAAAAAGTGAATTTTTTCGTGTTTTTTAGTCAAAAGCAGCTTGTTTTCACTCTTACAACACGAATACGCTGATACTCGCTGGAAAATGATCCGAACGATATGAAACTTTTTATATAGGCATAGGGCAGTGCTATCTATCAAACTGCGCTAATAAGAACTTAATCGGGTGATATGCAAATTTTTAAAAAATTCAACATTAGTTCGATAACAGCGCCCTCTAACGACATAATGTCCAAACAAGGTATAAAGCACTATACTATGTATTGCTGGTTTCTTTAACAACCTCTGCGTTAAATTATGTGCCATATAACGAAATATACTTAAATACACTCAAATAGCTTCATTAGATAGCGTTTGTGTGTGTAAAACACGAAAATAACGTTTCCGTGAAATTTTGCAAAAAGTCAATTTTTTCGTGTTTTTTAGTCAAAAGCAGCTTGTTTTCACTCTTACAGCACGAATACGCTGATACTCGCTGGAAAATGATCCGATCGATATGAAACTTTTTATATAGGCATAGGGCAGTGCTATCTATCAAACTGCGCTAATAAGAACTTAATCGGGTGATATGCAAATTTTTAAAAAATTCAACATTAGTTCGATAACAGCGCCCTCTAACGACATAATGTCCAAACAAGGTATAAAGCACTATACTATGTATTGCTGGTTTCTTTAACAACCTCTGCGTTAAATTATGTGCCATATAACGAAATATACTTAAATACACTCAAATAGCTTCATTAGATAGCGTTTCTGTGTGTAAAACACGAAAATAACGTTTCCGTGAAATTTTGCAAAAAGTCAATTTTTTCGTGTTTTTTAGTCAAAAGCAGCTTGTTTTCACTCTTACAGAACGAATACGCTGATACTCGCTGGAAAATGATCCGATCGATATGAAACTTTTTATATAGGCATAGGGCAGTGATATCTATCAAACTGCGCTAATAAGAACTTAATCGGGTGATATGCAAATTTTTAAAAAATTCAAAATTAGTTCGATAACAGCGCCCTCTAACGACATAATGTCCAAACAAGGTATAAAGCACAATACTATGTATTGCTGGTTTCTTTAACAACCTCTGCGTTAAATTATGTGCCATATAACGAAATATACTTAAATACACTCAAATAGCTTCATTAGATAGCGTTTGTGAGTGTAAAACACGAAAATAACGTTTGTGTGAAATTTTGCAAAAAGTGAATTTTTTCGTGTTTTTTAG
Organism: Typopeltis vanoorti; assembly: GCF_054136105.1. Lineage (NCBI taxonomy): Eukaryota > Metazoa > Arthropoda > Arachnida > Uropygi > Thelyphonidae > Typopeltis > Typopeltis vanoorti. The sequence goes on along the minus strand of NC_143572.1, from coordinate 107,807 downwards.
TCAAAAGTAGCTTTTTTTCACTCTTACAGCACGAATACGCTGATACTCGCTGGAAAATGATCCGAACGATATGAAACTTTTTATATAGGCATAGGGCAGTGCTATCTATCAAACTGCGCTAATAAGAACTTAATCGGGTGATATGCAAATTTTTAAAAAATTCAACATTAGTTCGATAACAGCGCCCTCTAACGACATAATGTCCAAACAAGGTATAAAGCACTATACTATGTATTGCTGGTTTCTTTAACAACCTCTGCGTTAAATTATGTGCCATATAACGAAATATACTTAAATACACTCAAATAGCTTCATTAGATAGCGTTTCTGTGTGTAAAACACGAAAATAACGTTTCCGTGAAATTTTGCAAAAAGTGAATTTTTTCGTGTTTTTTAGTCAAAAGCAGCTTGTTTTCACTCTTACAGCACGAATACGCTGATACTCGCTGGAAAATGATCCGATCGATATGAAACTTTTTATATAGGCATAGGGCAGTGCTATCTATCAAACTGCGCTAATAAGAACTTAATCGGGTGATATGCAAATTTTTAAAAAATTCAACATTAGTTCGATAACAGCGCCCTCTAACGACATAATGTCCAAACAAGGTATAAAGCACTATACTATGTATTGCTGGTTTCTTTAACAACCTCTGCGTTAAATTATGTGCCATATAACGAAATATACTTAAATACACTCAAATAGCTTCATTAGATAGCGTTTGTGTGTGTAAAACATGAAAATAACGTTTCCGTGAAATTTTGCAAAAAGTCAATTTTTTCGTGTTTTTTAGTCAAAAGTAGCTTGTTTTCACTCTTAAAGCACGAATACGCTGATACTCGCTGGAAAATGATCCGAACGATATGAAACGTTTTATATAGGTAATGCTATCTCTCAAACTGTGCTAATAAGAACTTAATCGGGTGATATGCAAATTTTTTAAAAATTCAACATTAGTTCGATAACAGCGCCCTCTAACGAGATAATGTCCAAACAAGGTATATAGCACTATACTATGTATTGCTGGTTTCTTTAGCAACCTCTGCGTTAAAGTATGTGCCATATAACGAAATAGGGCACTGCTATCTATCAAACTGTGCTAATAAGAACTTAATCGGGTGATATGCAAATTTTTAAAAAATTCAACATTAGTTCGATAACAGCGCCCTCTAACGACATAATGTCCAAATAAGGTATAAAGCACTATACTATGTATTGCTGGTATCTTTAACAACCTCTGCGTTAAATTATGTGCCATATAACGAAATATACTTAAATACACTCAAATAGCTTCATTAGATAGCGTTTGTGAGTGTAAAACACGAAAATAACGTTTCTGTGAAATTTTGCAAAAAGTGAATTTTTTCGTGTTTTTTAGTCAAAAGTAGCTTTTTTTCACTCTTACAACACGAATACGCTGATACTCGCTGGAAAATGATCCGAACGATAGGAAACTTTTTATATAGGCATAGGGCAGTGCTATCTCTCAAACTGTGCTAATAAGAACTTAATCGGGTGATATGCAAATTTTTTAAAAATTCAACATTAGTTCGATAACAGCGCCCTCTAACGACATAATGTCCAAACAAGGTATATAGCACTATACTATGTATTGCTGGTTTCTTTAGCAACCTCTGCGTTAAATTATGTGCCATATAACGAAATATACTTAAATACACTCAAATAGCTTCATTAGATAGCGTTCGTGTGTGTAAAACACGAAAATAACGTTTCCGTGAAATTTTGCAAAAAGTCAATTTTTTCGTGTTTTTTAGTCAAAAGCAGCTTGTTTTCACTCTTCCAGCACGAATACGCTGATACTCGCTGGAAAATGATCCGATCGATATGAAACTTTTTATATAGGCATAGGGCAGTGATATCTATCAAACTGCGCTAATAAGAACTTAATCGGGTGATATGCAAATTTTTAAAAAATTCAACATTAGTTCGATAACAGCGCCCTCTAACGACATAATGTCCAAACAAGGTATAAAGCACAATACTATGTATTGCTGGTTTCTTTAACAACCTCTGCGTTAAATTATGTGCCATATAACGAAATATACTTAAATACACTCAAATAGCTTCATTAGATAGCGTTTCTGTGTGTAAAACACGAAAATAACGTTTCCGTGAAATTTTGCAAAAAGTCAATTTTTTCGTGTTTTTTAGTCAAAAGCAGCTTGTTTTCACTCTTACAGCACGAATACGCTGATACTCGCTGGAAAATGATCCGATCGATATGAAACTTTTTATATAGGCATAGGGCAGTGATATCTATCAAACTGCGCTAATAAGAACTTAATCGGGTGATATGCAAATTTTTAAAAAATTCAACATTAGTTCGATAACAGCGCCCTCTAACGACATAATGTCCAAACAAGGTATAAAGCACTATACTATGTATTGCTGGTTTCTTTAACAACCTCTGCGTTAAATTATGTGCCATATAACGAAATATACTTAAATACACTCAAATAGCTTCATTAGATAGCGTTTGTGAGTGTAAAACACGAAAATAACGTTTGTGTGAAATTTTGCAAAAAGTGAATTTTTTCGTGTTTTTTAGTCAAAAGCAGCTTGTTTTCACTCTTACAACACGAATACGCTGATTCTCGCTTGTAAATGATCCGAACGATATGAAACTTTTTATATAGGCATAGGGCAGTGCTATCTATCAAACTGTGCTAATAAGAACTTAATCGGGTGATATGCAAATTTTTTAAAAATTCAACATTAGTTCGATAACAGCGCCCTCTAACGACATAATGTCCAAACAAGGTATAAAGCACTATACTATGTATTGCTGGTTTCTTTAACAACCTCTGCGTTAAATTATGTGCCATATAACGAAATATACTTAAATACACTCAAATAGCTTTATTAGATAGCGTTTTTGTGTGTAAAACACGAAAATAAGGTTTCCGTGAAATTTTGCAAAAAGTCAATTTTTTCGTGTTTTTTAGTCAAAAGCAGCTTGTTTTCACTCTTACAGCACGAATACGCTGATACTCGCTGGAAAATGATCCGATCGATATGAAACTTTTTATATAGGCATAGGGCAGTGCTATCTATCAAACTGCGCTAATAAGAACTTAATCCGGTGATATGCAAATTTTTAAAAAATTCAACATTAGTTCGATAACAGCGCCCTCTAACGACATAATGTCCAAACAAGGTATAAAGCACTATACTATGTATTGCTGGTTTCTTTAACAACCTCTGCGTTAAATTATGTGCCATATAACGAAATATACTTAAATACACTCAAATAGCTTCATTAGATAGCGTTTGTGTGTGTAAAACACGAAAATAACGTTTCCGTGAAATTTTGCAAAAAGTCAATTTTTTCGTGTTTTTTAGTCAAAAGCAGCTTGTTTTCACTCTTACAGCACGAATACGCTGATACTCGCTGGAAAATGATCCGAGCGATATGAAACTTTTTATATAGGCATAGGGCAGTGCTATCTATCAAACTGCGCTAATAAGAACTTAATCGGGTGATATGCAAATTTTTAAAAAATTCAACTTTAGTTCGATAACAGCGCCCTCTAACGACATAATGTCCAAACAAGGTATAAAGCACTATACTATGTATTGCTGGTTTCTTTAACAACCTCTGCGTTAAATTATGTGCCATATAACGAAATATACTTAAATACACTCAAATAGCTTCATTAGATAGCGTTTGTGTGTGTAAAACACGAAAATAACGTTTCCGTGAAATTTTGCAAAAAGTCAATTTTTTCGTGTTTTTTAGTCAAAAGCAGCTTGTTTTCACTCTTACAGAACGAATACGCTGATACTCGCTGGAAAATGATCCGATCGATATGAAACTTTTTATATAGGCATAGGGCAGTGATATCTCTCAAACTGCGCTAATAAGAACTTAATCGGGTGATATGCAAATTTTTAAAAAATTCAACATTAGTTCGATAACAGCGCCCTCTAACGACATAATGTACAAACAAGGTATAAAGAATTATACTATGTATTGCTGGTTTCTTTAACAACCTCTGCGTTAAATTATGTGCCATATAACGAAATATACTTAAATACACTCAAATAGCTTCATTAGATAGCGTTTTTGAGTCTACAACACGAAAATAACTTTTGTGTGCAATTTTGCAAAAAGTGAATTTTTTCGTGTTTTTTAGTCAAAAGCAGCGTTTTTTCACTCTTACAAAACGAATACGCTGATTCTCGCTGGAAAATGATCTGAACGATATGAAACTTTTTATATAGGCATAGGGCAGTGCTATCTATCAAACTGTGCTAATAAGAACTTAATCGGGTGATATGCAAATTTTAAAAAATTCAACATTAGTTCGATAACAGCGCCCTCTAACGACATAATGTCCAAACAAGGTATAAAGCACTATACTATGTATTGCTGGTTTATTTAACAACCTCTGCGTTAAATTATGCGCCATATAACGAAATATACTTAAATACACTCAAATAGCTTCATTAGATAGCGTTTGGGTGTGTAAAACACGAAAATAACGTTTCCGTGAAATTTTGCAAAAAGTCAATATTTTCGTGTTTTTTAGACAAAAGCAGCTTGTTTTCACTCTTACATCACGAATTCGCTGATACTCGCTGGAAAATGATCCGATCGATATGAAACTTTTTATATAGGCATAGGGCAGTGCTATCTATCACACTGCGCTAATAAGAACTTATTCGGGTGATATGCAAATTTTTAAAAAATTCAACATTAGTTCGATAACAGCGCCCTCTAACGACATAATGTCCAAACAAGGTATAAAGCACTATACTATGTATTGCTGGTTTCTTTAACAACCTCTGCGTTAAATTATGTGCCATATAACGAAATATACTTAAATACACTCAAATAGCTTCATTAGATAGCGTTTGCGTGTGTAAAACATGAAAATAACGTTTCCGTGAAATTTTGCAAAAAGTCAATTTTTTCGTGTTATTAATCAAAAGTAGCTTGTTTTCACTCTTAAAGCACGAATACGCTGATACTCTCTGGAAAATGATCCGAACGATATGAAACGTTTTATATAGGCATAGGGCAGTGCTATCTATCAAACTGTGCTAATAAGAACTTAATCGGGTGATATGAAATTTTTAAAAAATTCAACATTAGTTCGATAACAGCGCCCTCTAACGACATAATGTCCAAACAAGGTATAAAGCACTCTACTATGTATTGCTGGTTTATTTAACAACCTCTGCGTTAAATTATGCGCCATATAACGAAATATACTTAAATACACTCAAATAGCTTCATTAGATAGCGTTTGGGTGTGTAAAACACGAAAATAACGTTTCCGTGAAATTTTGCAAAAAGTCAATATTTTCGTGTTTTTTAGACAAAAGCAGCTTGTTTTCACTCTTACAGCACGAATTCGCTGATACTCGCTGGAAAATGATCCGATCGATATGAAACTTTTTATATAGGCATAGGGCAGTGCTATCTATCACACTGCGCTAATAAGAACTTATTCGGGTGATATGCAAATTTTTAAAAAATTCAACATTAGTTCGATAACAGCGCCCTCTAACGACATAATGTCCAAACAAGGTATAAAGCACTATACTATGTATTGCTGGTTTCTTTAACAACCTCTGCGTTAAATTATGTGCCATATAACGAAATATACTTAAATACACTCAAATAGCTTCATTAGATAGCGTTTGCGTGTGTAAAACATGAAAATAACGTTTCCGTGAAATTTTGCAAAAAGTCAATTTTTTTGTGTTTTTTAGTCAAAAGCAGCTTGTTTTCACTCTTACAGCACGATTACGCTGATACTCGCTTAAAAATGATCCGAGCGATATGAAACTTTTTATATAGGCATAGGGCAGTGCTATCTATCAAACTGTGCTAATAAGAACTTAATCGGGTGATATGCAAATTTTTAAAAAATTCAACATTAGTTCGATAACAGCGCCCTCTAACGACATAATGTCCAAACAAGGTATAAAGCACTATACTATGTATTGCTGGTTTCTTTAACAACCTCTGCGTTAAATTATGTGCCATATAACGAAATATACTTAAATACACTCAAATAGCTTCATTAGATAGCGTTTGTGTGTGTAAAACACGAAAATAACGTTTCCGTGAAATTTTGCAAAAAGTCGATTTTTTCGTGTTTTTTAGTCAAAAGCAGCTTGTTTTCACTCTTACAGCACGAATACGCTGATACTCGCTGGAAAATGATCCGATCGATATGAAACTTTTTATATAGGCATAGGGCAGTGCTATCTATCAAACTGCGCTAATAAGAACTTAATCCGGTGATATGCAAATTTTTAAAAAATTCAACATTAGTTCGATAACAGCGCCCTCTAACGACATAATGTCCAAACAAGGTATAAAGCACTATACTATGTATTGCTGGTTTCTTTAACAACCTCTGCGTTAAATTATGTGCCATATAACGAAATATACTTAAATACACTGAAATAGCTTCATTAGATAGCGTTCGTGTGTGTAAAACACGAAAATAACGTTTCCGTGAAATTTTGCAAAAAGTCAATTTTTTCGTGTTTTTTAGTTAAAAGCAGCTTGTTTTCACTCTTACAGCACGAATACGCTCCTACTCGCTGGAAAATGATCCGAGCGATATGAAACTTTTTATATAGGCATAGGGCAGTGCTATCTATCAAACTGCGCTAATAAGAACTTAATCGGGGTGATATGCAAATTTTAAAAAAATTCAACATTAGTTCGATAACAGCGCCCTCTAACGACATAATGTCCAAACAAGGCATAAAGCACTATACTATGTATTGCTGGTTTCTTTAACAACCTCTGCGTTAAATTATGTGCCATATAACGAAATATACTTAAATACACTCAAATAGCTTCATTAGATAGCGTTTGTGTGTGTAAAACACGAAAATAACGTTTCCGTGAAATTTTGCAAAAAGTCAATTTTTTCGTGTTTTTTAGTCAAAAGCAGCTTGTTTTCAATCTTACAGCTAGAATACGCTGATAGTCGCTGGAAAATGATCCGAGCGATATGAAACTTTTTACATAGGCATACGGCAGTGCTATCTATCAAACTGCGCTAATAAGAACTTAATCGGGTGATATGCAAATTTTTAAAAAATTCAACATTAGTTCGATAACAGCGCCCTCTAACGACATAATGTCCAAACAAGGCATAAAGCACTATACTATGAATTGCTGGTTTCTTTAACAACCTCTGCGTTAAATATTGTGCCATATAACGAAATATACTTAAATACACTCAAATAGCTTCATTAGATAGCGTTTGTGTGTGTAAAATACGAAAATAACGTTTCCCTGAAATTTTGCAAAAAGTCAATTTTTTCGTGTTTTTTAGTCAAAAGCAGCTTGTTTTCACTCTTACAGCTCGAGTACGCTGATAGTCGCTGTAAAATGATCCGAGCGATATGAAACTTTTTACTTAGGCATAGGGCAGTGCTATCTATCAAACTGCGCTAATAAGAACTTAATCCGGTGATATGCAAATTTTAAAAAATTCAACATTAGTTCGATAACAGCGCCCTCTAACGACATAATGTCCAAACAAGGTATAAAGCACTATACTATGTATTGCTGGTTTCTTTAACAACCTCTGCGTTAAATTATGTGCCATATAACGAAATATACTTAAATACACTCAAATAGCTTCATTAGATAGCGTTTGTGTGTGTAAAACACGAAAATAACGTTTCCGTGAAATTTTGCAAAAAGTCAATTTTTTCGTGTTTTTTAGTTAAAAGCAGCTTGTTTTCACTCTTACAGCACGAATACGCTGATACTCGCTGGAAAATGATCCGAGCGATATGAAACTTTTTATATAGGCATAGGGCAGTGCTATCTATCAAACTGCGCTAATAAGAATTTAATCCGGTGATATGCAAATTTTAAAAAATTCAACATTAGTTCGATAACAGCGCCCTCTAACGACATAATGTCCAAACAAGGCATAAAGCACTATACTATGTATTGCTGGTTTCTTTAACAACCTCTGCGTTAAATTATGTGCCATATAACGAAATATACTTAAATACACTCAAATAGCTTCATTAGATAGCGTTTGTGTGTGTAAAACACGAAAATAACGTTTCCGTGAAATTTTGCAAAAAGTCAATTTTTTCGTGTTTTTTAGTCAAAAGCAGCTTGTTTTCACTCTTACAGCTCGAATACGCTGATAGTCGCTGGAAAATGATCCGAGCGATATGAAACTTTTTACATAGGCATAGGGCAGTGCTATCTATCAAACTGCGCTAATAAGAACTTAATCGGGTGATATGCAAATTTTTAAAAAATTCAACATTAGTTCGATAACAGCGCCCTCTAACGACATAATGTCCAAACAAGGTATAAAGCACTATACTATGTATTGCTGGTTTATTTAACAACCTCTGCGTTAAATTATGTGCCATATAACGAAATATACTTAAATACACTCAAATAGCTTCATTAGATAGCGTTTGTGTGTGTAAAATACGAAAATAACGTTTCCTTGAAATTTTGCAAAAAGTCAATTTTTTCGTGTTTTTTAGTTAAAAGCAGCTTGTTTTCACTCTTACAGCACGAATACGCTGATACTCGCTGGAAAATGATCCGAGCGATATGAAACTTTTTATATAGGCATAGGGCAGTGCTATCTATCAAACTGCGCTAATAAGAACTTAATCCGGTGATATGCAAATTTTTAAAAAATTCAACATTAGTTCGATAACAGCGCCCTCTAACGACATAATGTCCAAACAAGGTATAAAGCACTATACTATGTATTGCTGGTTTCTTTAACAACCTCTGCGTTAAATTATGTGCCATATAACGAAATATACTTAAATACACTCAAATAGCTTCATTAGATAGCGTTTGTGTGTGTAAAACACGAAAATAACGTTTCCGTGAAATTTTGCAAAAAGTCAATTTTTTCGTGTTTTTTAGTCAAAAGCAGCTTGTTTTCACTCTTACAGCACGAATACGCTGATACTCGCTGGAAAATGATCCGAGCGATATGAAACTTTTTATATAGGCATAGGGCAGTGCTATCTATCAAACTGCGCTAATAAGAACTTAATCGGGTGATATGCAAATTTTTAAAAAATTCAACATTAGTTCGATAACAGCGCCCTCTAACGACATAATGTCCAAACAAGGTATAAAGCACTATACTATGTATTGCTGGTTTCTTTAACAACCTCTGCGTTAAATTATGTGCCATATAACGAAATATACTTAAATACACTCAAATAGCTTCATTAGATAGCGTTTGTGTGTGTAAAACACGAAAATAACGTTTCCGTGAAATTTTGCAAAAAGTCAATTTTTTCGTGTTTTTTAGTCAAAAGCAGCTTGTTTTCACTCTTACAGCACGAATACGCTGATACTCGCTGGAAAATGATCCGAGCGATATGAAACTTTTCACATAGGCATAGGGCAGTGCTATCTATCAAACTGCGCTAATAAGAACTTAATCGGGTGATATGCAAATTTTTAAAAAATTCAACATTAGTTCGATAACAGCGCCCTCTAACGACATAATGTCCAAACAAGGTATAAAGCACTATACTATGTATTGCTGGTTTATTTAACAACCTCTGCGTTAAATTATGTGCCATATAACGAAATATACTTAAATACACTCAAATAGCTTCATTAGATAGCGTTTGTGTGTGTAAAACACGAAAATAACGTTTCCGTGAAATTTTGCAAAAAGTCAATTTTTTCGTGTTTTTTAGTTAAAAGCAGCTTGTTTTCACTCTTACAGCACGAATACGCTGATACTCGCTGGAAAATGATCCGAGCGATATGAAACTTTTTATATAGGCATAGGGCAGTGCTATCTATCAAACTGCGCTAATAAGAACTTAATCGGGTGATATGCAAATTTTAAAAAAATTCAACATTAGTTCGATAACAGCGCCCTCTAACGACATAATGTCCAAACAAGGCATAAAGCACTATACTATGTATTGCTGGTTTCTTTAACAACCTCTGCGTTAAATTATGTGCCATATAACGAAATATACTTAAATACACTCAAATAGCTTCATTAGATAGCGTTTGTGTGTGTAAAACACGAAAATAACGTTTCCGTGAAATTTTGCAAAAAGTCAATTTTTTCGTGTTTTTTAGTCAAAAGCAGCTTGTTTTCACTCTTACAGCACGAATACGCTGATAGTCGCTGGAAAATGATCCGAGCGATATGAAACTTTTTACATAGGCATAGGGCAGTGCTATCTATCAAACTGCGCTAATAAGAACTTAATCGGGTGATATGCAAATTTTTAAAAAATTCAACATTAGTTCGATAACAGCGCCCTCTAACGACATAATGTCCAAACAAGGTATAAAGCACTATACTATGTATTGCTGGTTTCTTTAACAACCTGTGCGTTAAATTATGTGCCATATAACGAAATATACTTAAATACACTCAAATAGCTTCATTAGATAGCGTTTGTGTGTGTAAAACACGAAAATAACGTTTCCGTGAAATTTTGCAAAAAGTCAATTTTTTCGTGTTTTTTAGTCAAAAGCAGCTTGTTTTCACTCTTACAGCACGAATACGCTGATACTCGCTGGAAAATGATCCGAGCGATATGAAACTTTTTATATAGGCATAGGGCAGTGCTATCTATCAAACTGCGCTAATAAGAACTTAATCGGGTGATATGCAAATTTTTAAAAAATTCAACATTAGTTCGATAACAGCGCCCTCTAACGACATAATGTCCAAACAAGGTATAAAGCACTATACTATGTATTGCTGGTTTCTTTAACAACCTCTGCGTTAAATTATGTGCCATATAACGAAATATACTTAAATACACTCAAATAGCTTCATTAGATAGCGTTTGTGTGTGTAAAACACGAAAATAACGTTTCCGTGAAATTTTGCAAAAAGTCAATTTTTTCGTGTTTTTTAGTCAAAAGCAGCTTGTTTTCACTCTTACAGCACGAATACGCTGATACTCGCTGGAAAATGATCCGAGCGATATGAAACTTTTTATATAGGCATAGGGCAATGCTATCTATCAAACTGCGCTAATAAGAACTTAATCGGGTGATATGCAAATTTTTAAAAAATTCAACATTAGTTCGATAACAGCGCCCTCTAACGACATAATGTCCAAACAAGGTATAAAGCACTATACTATGTATTGCTGGTTTCTTTAACAACCTCTGCGTTAAATTATGTGCCATATAACGAAATATACTTAAATACACTCAAATAGCTTCATTAGATAGCGTTTGTGTGTGTAAAACACGAAAATAACGTTTCCGTGAAATTTTGCAAAAAGTCAATTTTTTCGTGTTTTTTAGTCAAAAGCAGCTTGTTTTCACTCTTACAGCACGAATACGCTGATACTCGCTGGAAAATGATCCGAGCGATATGAAACTTTTATATAGGCATAGGGCAGTGCTATCTATCAAACTGCGCTAATAAGAACTTAATCGGGTGATATGCAAATTTTTAAAAAATTCAACATTAGTTCGATAACAGCGCCCTCTAACGACATAATGTCCAAACAAGGTATAAAGCACTATACTATGTATTGCTGGTTTCTTTAACAACCTCTGCGTTAAATTATGTGCCATATAACGAAATATACTTAAATACACTCAAATAGCTTCATTAGATAGCGTTTGTGTGTGTAAAACACGAAAATAACGTTTCCGTGAAATTTTGCAAAAAGTCAATTTTTTCGTGTTTTTTAGTCAAAAGCAGCTTGTTTTCACTCTTACAGCACGAATACGCTGATACTCGCTGGAAAATGATCCGAGCGATATGAAACTTTTTATATAGGCATAGGGCAGTGCTATCTATCAAACTGCGCTAATAAGAACTTAATCGGGTGATATGCAAATTTTTAAAAAATTCAACATTAGTTCGATAACAGCGCCCTCTAACGACATAATGTCCAAACAAGGTATAAAGCACTATACTATGTATTGCTGGTTTCTTTAACAACCTCTGCGTTAAATTATGTGCCATATAACGAAATATACTTAAATACACTCAAATAGCTTCATTAGATAGCGTTTGTGTGTGTAAAACACGAAAATAACGTTTCCGTGAAATTTTGCAAAAAGTCAATTTTTTCGTGTTTTTTAGTCAAAAGCAGCTTGTTTTCACTCTTACAGCACGAATACGCTGATACTCGCTGGAAAATGATCCGAGCGATATGAAACTTTTTATATAGGCATAGGGCAGTGCTATCTATCAAACTGCGCTAATAAGAACTTAATCGGGTGATATGCAAATTTTTAAAAAATTCAACATTAGTTCGATAACAGCGCCCTCTAACGACATAATGTCCAAACAAGGTATAAAGCACTATACTATGTATTGCTGGTTTCTTTAACAACCTCTGCGTTAAATTATGTGCCATATAACGAAATATACTTAAATACACTCAAATAGCTTCATTAGATAGCGTTTGTGTGTGTAAAACACGAAAATAACGTTTCCGTGAAATTTTGCAAAAAGTCAATTTTTTCGTGTTTTTTAGTTAAAAGCAGCTTGTTTTCACTCTTACAGCACGAATACGCTGATACTCGCTGGAAAATGATCCGAGCGATATGAAACTTTTTATATAGGCATAGGGCAGTGCTATCTATCAAACTGCGCTAATAAGAACTTAATCGGGTGATATGCAAATTTTTAAAAAATTCAACATTAGTTCGATAACAGCGCCCTCTAACGACATAATGTCCAAACAAGGCATAAAGCACTATACTATGAATTGCTGGTTTCTTTAACAACCTCTGCGTTAAATTATGTGCCATATAACGAAATATACTTAAATACACTCAAATAGCTTCATTAGATAGCGTTTGTGTGTGTAAAACACGAAAATAACGTTTCCGTGAAATTTTGCAAAAAGTCAATTTTTTCGTGTTTTTTAGTCAAAAGCAGCTTGTTTTCACTCTTACAGCACGAATACGCTGATACTCGCTGGAAAATGATCCGAGCGATATGAAACTTTTTATATAGGCATAGGGCAGTGCTATCTATCAAACTGCGCTAATAAGAACTTAATCCGGTGATATGCAAATTTTTAAAAAATTCAACATTAGTTCGATAACAGCGCCCTCTAACGACATAATGTCCAAACAAGGTATAAAGCACTATACTATGTATTGCTGGTTTCTTTAACAACCTCTGCGTTAAATTATGTGCCATATAACGAAATATACTTAAATACACTCAAATAGCTTCATTAGATAGCGTTTGTGTGTGTAAAACACGAAAATAACGTTTCCGTGAAATTTTGCAAAAAGTCAATTTTTTCGTGTTTTTTAGTTAAAAGCAGCTTGTTTTCACTCTTACAGCACGAATACGCTGATACTCGCTGGAAAATGATCCGAGCGATATGAAACTTTTTATATAGGCATAGGGCAGTGCTATCTATCAAACTGCGCTAATAAGAACTTAATCGGGTGATATGCAAATTTTAAAAAAATTCAACATTAGTTCGATAACAGCGCCCTCTAACGACATAATGTCCAAACAAGGTATAAAGCACTATACTATGTATTGCTGGTTTCTTTAACAACCTCTGCGTTAAATTATGTGCCATATAACGAAATATACTTAAATACACTCAAATAGCTTCATTAGATAGCGTTTGTGTGTGTAAAACACGAAAATAACGTTTCCGTGAAATTTTGCAAAAAGTCAATTTTTTCGTGTTTTTTAGTCAAAAGCAGCTTGTTTTCACTCTTACAGCACGAATACGCTGATACTCGCTGGAAAATGATCCGAGCGATATGAAACTTTTTATATAGGCATAGGGCAGTGCTATCTATCAAACTGCGCTAATAAGAACTTAATCGGGTGATATGCAAATTTTTAAAAAATTCAACATTAGTTCGATAACAGCGCCCTCTAACGACATAATGTCCAAACAAGGCATAAAGCACTATACTATGTATTGCTGGTTTCTTTAACAACCTCTGCGTTAAATTATGTGCCATATAACGAAATATACTTAAATACACTCAAATAGCTTCATTAGATAGCGTTTGTGTGTGTAAAACACGAAAATAACGTTTCCGTGAAATTTTGCAAAAAGTCAATTTTTTCGTGTTTTTTAGTCAAAAGCAGCTTGTTTTCACTCTTACAGCTCGAATACGCTGATAGTCGCTGGAAAATGATCCGAGCGATATGAAACTTTTTACATAGGCATAGGGCAGTGCTATCTATCAAACTGCGCTAATAAGAACTTAATCGGGTGATATGCAAATTTTTAAAAAATTCAACATTAGTTCGATAACAGCGCCCTCTAACGACATAATGTCCAAACAAGGTATAAAGCACTATACTATGTATTGCTGGTTTCTTTAACAACCTCTGCGTTAAATTATGTGCCATATAACGAAATATACTTAAATACACTCAAATAGCTTCATTAGATAGCGTTTGTGTGTGTAAAACACGAAAATAACGTTTCCGTGAAATTTTGCAAAAAGTCAATTTTTTCGTGTTTTTTAGTTAAAAGCAGCTTGTTTTCACTCTTACAGCACGAATACGCTGATACTCGCTGGAAAATGATCCGAGCGATATGAAACTTTTTATATAGGCATAGGGCAGTGCTATCTATCAAACTGCGCTAATAAGAACTTAATCGGGTGATATGCAAATTTTTAAAAAATTCAACATTAGTTCGATAACAGCGCCCTCTAACGACATAATGTCCAAACAAGGTATAAAGCACTATACTATGTATTGCTGGTTTCTTTAACAACCTCTGCGTTAAATTATGTGCCATATAACGAAATATACTTAAATACACTCAAATAGCTTCATTAGATAGCGTTTGTGTGTGTAAAACACGAAAATAACGTTTCCGTGAAATTTTGCAAAAAGTCAATTTTTTCGTGTTTTTTAGTCAAAAGTAGCTTGTTTTCACTCTTACAGCACGAATACGCTGATAGTCGCTGGAAAATGTTCCGAACGATATGAAACTTTTTATATAGGCATAGGGCAGTGCTATCTATCAAACTGTGCTAATAAGAACTTAATCGGGTGATATGCAAATTTTTAAAAAATTCAAAATTAGTTCGATAACAGCGCCCTCTAACGACATAATGTCCAAACAAGATATAAAGCACTATACTATGTATTGCTGGTTTCTTTAACAACCTGTGCGTTAAATTATGTGCCATATAACGAAATATACTCAAATACACTCAAATAGCTTCATTAGATAGCGTTTGTGTGTGTAAAACACGAAAATAACGTTTCCGTGAAATTTTGCAAAAAGTCAATTTTTTCGTGTTTTTTAGTCAAAAGCAGCTTGTTTTCACTCTTACAGCACGAATACGCTGATACTCGCTGGAAAATGATCCGATCGATATGAAACTTTTTATATAGGCATAGGGCAGTGCTATCTATCAAACTGCGCTAATAAGAACTTAATCCGGTGATATGCAAATTTTTAAAAAATTCAACATTAGTTCGATAACAGCGCCCTCTAACGACATAATGTCCAAACAAGGTATAAAGCACTATACTATGTATTGCTGGTTTCTTTAACAACCTCTGCGTTAAATTATGTGCCATATAACGAAATATACTTAAATACACTCAAATAGCTTCATTAGATAGCGTTTGTGTGTGTAAAACACGAAAATAACGTTTCCGTGAAATTTTGCAAAAAGTCAATTTTTTCGTGTTTTTTAGTTAAAAGCAGCTTGTTTTCACTCTTACAGCACGAATACGCTCATACTCGCTGGAAAATGATCCGAGCGATATGAAACTTTTTATATAGGCATAGGGCAGTGCTATCTATCAAACTGCGCTAATAAGAACTTAATCGGGTGATATGCAAATTTTTAAAAAATTCAACATTAGTTCGATAACAGCGCCCTCTAACGACATAATGTCCAAACAAGGTATAAAGCACTATACTATGTATTGCTGGTTTCTTTAACAACCTCTGCGTTAAATTATGTGCCATATAACGAAATATACTTAAATACACTCAAATAGCTTCATTAGATAGCGTTTGTGTGTGTAAAACACGAAAATAACGTTTCCGTGAAATTTTGCAAAAAGTCAATTTTTTCGTGTTTTTTAGTCAAAAGCAGCTTGTTTTCACTCTTACAGCACGAATACGCTGATAGTCGCTGGAAAATGATCCGAGCGATATGAAACTTTTTATATAGGCATAGGGCAGTGCTATCTATCAAACTGCGCTAATAAGAACTTAATCGGGTGATATGCAAATTTTTAAAAAATTCAACATTAGTTCGATAACAGCGCCCTCTAACGACATAATGTCCAAACAAGGTATAAAGCACTATACTATGTATTGCTGGTTTCTTTAACAACCTCTGCGTTAAATTATGTGCCATATAACGAAATATACTTAAATACACTCAAATAGCTTCATTAGATAGCGTTTGTGTGTGTAAAACACGAAAATAACGTTTCCGTGAAATTTTGCAAAAAGTCAATTTTTTCGTGTTTTTTAGTTAAAAGCAGCTTGTTTTCACTCTTACAGCACGAATACGCTGATACTCGCTGGAAAATGATCCGAGCGATATGAAACTTTTTATATAGGCATAGGGCAGTGCTATCTATCAAACTGCGCTAATAAGAACTTAATCGGGTGATATGCAAATTTTTAAAAAATTCAACATTAGTTCGATAACAGCGCCCTCTAACGACATAATGTCCAAACAAGGTATAAAGCACTATACTATGTATTGCTGGTTTCTTTAACAACCTCTGCGTTAAATTATGTGCCATATAACGAAATATACTTAAATACACTCAAATAGCTTCATTAGATAGCGTTTGTGTGTGTAAAACACGAAAATAACGTTTCCGTGAAATTTTGCAAAAAGTCAATTTTTTCGTGTTTTTTAGTCAAAAGCAGCTTGTTTTCACTCTTACAGCACGAATACGCTGATACTCGCTGGAAAATGATCCGAGCGATATGAAACTTTTTATATAGGCATAGGGCAGTGCTATCTATCAAACTGCGCTAATAAGAACTTAATCGGGTGATATGCAAATTTTTAAAAAATTCAACATTAGTTCGATAACAGCGCCCTCTAACGACATAATGTCCAAACAAGGTATAAAGCACTATACTATGTATTGCTGGTTTCTTTAACAACCTCTGCGTTAAATTATGTGCCATATAACGAAATATACTTAAATACACTCAAATAGCTTCATTAGATAGCGTTTGTGTGTGTAAAACACGAAAATAACGTTTCCGTGAAATTTTGCAAAAAGTCAATTTTTTCGTGTTTTTTAGTCAAAAGCAGCTTGTTTTCACTCTTACAGCACGAATACGCTGATACTCGCTGGAAAATGATCCGAGCGATATGAAACTTTTTATATAGGCATAGGGCAGTGCTATCTATCAAACTGCGCTAATAAGAACTTAATCGGGTGATATGCAAATTTTTAAAAAATTCAACATTAGTTCGATAACAGCGCCCTCTAACGACATAATGTCCAAACAAGGTATAAAGCACTATACTATGTATTGCTGGTTTCTTTAACAACCTCTGCGTTAAATTATGTGCCATATAACGAAATATACTTAAATACACTCAAATAGCTTCATTAGATAGCGTTTGTGTGTGTAAAACACGAAAATAACGTTTCCGTGAAATTTTGCAAAAAGTCAATTTTTTCGTGTTTTTTAGTCAAAAGCAGCTTGTTTTCACTCTTACAGCTCGAATACGCTGATACTCGCTGGAAAATGATCCGAGCGATATGAAACTTTTTATATAGGCATAGGGCAGTGCTATCTATCAAACTGCGCTAATAAGAACTTAATCGGGTGATATGCAAATTTTAAAAAAATTCAACATTAGTTCGATAACAGCGCCCTCTAACGACATAATGTCCAAACAAGGCATAAAGCACTATACTATGTATTGCTGGTTTCTTTAACAACCTCTGCGTTAAATTATGTGCCATATAACGAAATATACTTAAATACACTCAAATAGCTTCATTAGATAGCGTTTGTGTGTGTAAAACACGAAAATAACGTTTCCGTGAAATTTTGCAAAAAGTCAATTTTTTCGTGTTTTTTAGTCAAAAGCAGCTTGTTTTCACTCTTACAGCACGAATACGCTCATACTCGCTGGAAAATGATCCGAGCGATATGAAACTTTTTATATAGGCATAGGGCAATGCTATCTATCAAACTGCGCTAATAAGAACTTAATCGGGTGATATGCAAATTTTTAAAAAATTCAACATTAGTTCGATAACAGCGCCCTCTAACGACATAATGTCCAAACAAGGTATAAAGCACTATACTATGTATTGCTGGTTTCTTTAACAACCTGTGCGTTAAATTATGTGCCATATAACGAAATATACTTAAATACACTCAAATAGCTTCATTAGATAGCGTTTGTGTGTGTAAAACACGAAAATAACGTTTCCGTGAAATTTTGCAAAAAGTCAATTTTTTCGTGTTTTTTAGTTAAAAGCAGCTTGTTTTCACTCTTACAGCACGAATACGCTGATACTCGCTGGAAAATGATCCGATCGATATGAAACTTTTTATATAGGCATAGGGCAGTGCTATCTATCAAACTGCGCTAATAAGAACTTAATCGGGTGATATGCAAATTTTTAAAAAATTCAACATTAGTTCGATAACAGCGCCCTCTAACGACATAATGTCCAAACAAGGTATAAAGCACTATACTATGTATTGCTGGTTTCTTTAACAACCTCTGCGTTAAATTATGTGCCATATAACGAAATATACTTAAATACACTCAAATAGCTTCATTAGATAGCGTTTGTGTGTGTAAAACACGAAAATAACGTTTCCGTGAAATTTTGCAAAAAGTCAATTTTTTCGTGTTTTTTAGTCAAAAGCAGCTTGTTTTCACTCTTACAGCTCGAATACGCTGATAGTCGCTGGAAAATGATCCGAGCGATATGAAACTTTTTATATAGGCATAGGGCAGTGCTATCTATCAAACTGCGCTAATAAGAACTTAATCGGGTGATATGCAAATTTTTAAAAAATTCAACATTAGTTCGATAACAGCGCCCTCTAACGACATAATGTCCAAACAAGGTATAAAGCACTATACTATGTATTGCTGGTTTCTTTAACAACCTCTGCGTTAAATTATGTGCCATATAACGAAATATACTTAAATACACTCAAATAGCTTCATTAGATAGCGTTTGTGTGTGTAAAACACGAAAATAACGTTTCCGTGAAATTTTGCAAAAAGTCAATTTTTTCGTGTTTTTTAGTTAAAAGCAGCTTGTTTTCACTCTTACAGCACGAATACGCTGATACTCGCTGGAAAATGATCCGAGCGATATGAAACTTTTTATATAGGCATAGGGCAGTGCTATCTATCAAACTGCGCTAATAAGAACTTAATCGGGTGATATGCAAATTTTTAAAAAATTCAACATTAGTTCGATAACAGCGCCCTCTAACGACATAATGTCCAAACAAGGTATAAAGCACTATACTATGTATTGCTGGTTTCTTTAACAACCTCTGCGTTAAATTATGTGCCATATAACGAAATATACTTAAATACACTCAAATAGCTTCATTAGATAGCGTTTGTGTGTGTAAAACACGAAAATAACGTTTCCGTGAAATTTTGCAAAAAGTCAATTTTTTCGTGTTTTTTAGTGAAAAGCTGCTTGTTTTCACTCTTACAGCACGAATACGCTGATACTCGCTGGAAAATGATCCGAGCGATATGAAACTTTTTATATAGGCATAGGGCAGTGCTATCTATCAAACTGCGCTAATAAGAACTTAATCGGGTGATATGCAAATTTTTAAAAAATTCAACATTAGTTCGATAACAGCGCCCTCTAACGACATAATGTCCAAACAAGGTATAAAGCACTATACTATGTATTGCTGGTTTCTTTAACAACCTCTGCGTTAAATTATGTGCCATATAACGAAATATACTTAAATACACTCAAATAGCTTCATTAGATAGCGTTTGTGTGTGTAAAACACGAAAATAACGTTTCCGTGAAATTTTGCAAAAAGTCAATTTTTTCGTGTTTTTTAGTCAAAAGCAGCTTGTTTTCACTCTTACAGCTCGAATACGCTGATACTCGCTGGAAAATGATCCGAGCGATATGAAACTTTTTATATAGGCATAGGGCAGTGCTATCTATCAAACTGCGCTAATAAGAACTTAATCGGGTGATATGCAAATTTTTAAAAAATTCAACATTAGTTCGATAACAGCGCCCTCTAACGACATAATGTCCAAACAAGGTATAAAGCACTATACTATGTATTGCTGGTTTCTTTAACAACCTCTGCGTTAAATTATGTGCCATATAACGAAATATACTTAAATACACTCAAATAGCTTCATTAGATAGCGTTTGTGTGTGTAAAACACGAAAATAACGTTTCCGTGAAATTTTGCAAAAAGTCAATTTTTTCGTGTTTTTTAGTCAAAAGTAGCTTGTTTTCACTCTTACAGCACGAATACGCTGATACTCGCTGGAAAATGATCCGAGCGATATGAAACTTTTTATATAGGCATAGGGCAGTGCTATCTATCAAACTGCGCTAATAAGAACTTAATCGGGTGATATGCAAATTTTTAAAAAATTCAACATTAGTTCGATAACAGCGCCCTCTAACGACATAATGTCCAAACAAGGTATAAAGCACTATACTATGTATTGCTGGTTTCTTTAACAACCTGTGCGTTAAATTATGTGCCATATAACGAAATATACTTAAATACACTCAAATAGCTTCATTAGATAGCGTTTGTGTGTGTAAAACACGGAAATACCGTTTCCGTGAAATTTTGCAATAAGTCGATTTTTTCGTGTTTTTTAGTCAAAAGCAGCTTGTTTTCACTCTTACAGCACGATTACGCTGATACTCGCTGGAAAATGATCCGATCGATATGAAACTTTTTATATAGGCATAGGGCAGTGCTATCTATCAAACTGCGCTACTAAGAACTTAATCCGGTGATATGCAAATTTTTAAAAAATTCAACATTAGTTCGATAACAGCGCCCTCTAACGACATAATGTCCAAACAAGGTATAAAGCACTATACTATGTATTGCTGGTTTCTTTAACAACCTCTGCGTTAAATTATGTGCCATATAACGAAATATACTTAAATACACTCAAATAGCTTCATTAGATAGCGTTTGTCTGTGTAAAACACGAAAATAACGTTTCCGTGAAATTTTGCAAAAAGTCAATTTTTTCGTGTTTTTTAGTCAAAAGCAGCTTGTTTTCACTCTTACAGCACGAATACGCTCATACTCGCTGGAAAATGATCCGAGCGATATGAAACTTTTTATATAGGCATAGGGCAGTGCTATCTATCAAACTGCGCTAATAAGAACTTAATCGGGTGATATGCAAATTTTTAAAAAATTCAACATTAGTTCGATAACAGCGCCCTCTAACGACATAATGTCCAAACAAGGTATAAAGCACTATACTATGTATTGCTGGTTTCTTTAACAACCTCTGCGTTAAATTATGTGCCATATAACGAAATATACTTAAATACACTCAAATAGCTTCATTAGATAGCGTTTGTGTGTGTAAAACACGAAAATAACGTTTCCGTGAAATTTTGCAAAAAGTCAATTTTTTCGTGTTTTTTAGTTAAAAGCAGCTTGTTTTCACTCTTACAGCACGAATACGCTGATACTCGCTGGAAAATGATCCGAGCGATATGAAACTTTTTATATAGGCATAGGGCAGTGCTATCTATCAAACTGCGCTAATAAGAACTTAATCGGGTGATATGCAAATTTTTAAAAAATTCAACATTAGTTCGATAACAGCGCCCTCTAACGACATAATGTCCAAACAAGGTATAAAGCACTATACTATGTATTGCTGGTTTCTTTAACAACCTCTGCGTTAAATTATGTGCCATATAACGAAATATACTTAAATACACTCAAATAGCTTCATTAGATAGCGTTTGTGTGTGTAAAACACGAAAATAACGTTTCCGTGAAATTTTGGAAAAAGTCAATTTTTTCGTGTTTTTTAGTTAAAAGCAGCTTGTTTTCACTCTTACAGCACGAATACGCTCATACTCGCTGGAAAATGATCCGAGCGATATGAAACTTTTTATATAGGCATAGGGCAATGCTATCTATCAAATTGCGCTAATAAGAACTTAATCGGGTGATATGCAAATTTTTTAAAAATTCAACATTAGTTCGATAACAGCGCCCTCTAACGACATAATGTCCAAACAAGGTATAAAGCACTATACTATGTATTACTGGTTTCTTTAACAACCTCTGCGTTAAATTATTTGCCATCTAACGAAATATACTTAAATGCACTCAAATAGCTTCATTAGATAGCGTTTGTGTGTGTAAAACACGAATATAACGTTTCCGTGAAATTTTGCAAAAAGTCAATTTTTTCGTTTTTTTTAGTGAAAAGCTGC
The DNA here is from genome assembly GCF_054136105.1 of Typopeltis vanoorti. Lineage (NCBI taxonomy): Eukaryota > Metazoa > Arthropoda > Arachnida > Uropygi > Thelyphonidae > Typopeltis > Typopeltis vanoorti. The sequence goes on along the minus strand of NC_143572.1, from coordinate 85,381 downwards.
TTGTTTTCACTCTTACAGAACGAATACGCTGATACTCGCTGGAAAATGATCCGAGCGATATGAAACCTTTTATATAGGCATAGGGCAGTGCTATCTATCAAACTGCGCTAATAAGAACTTAATCGGGTGATATGCAAATTTTTAAAAAATTCAACTTCAGTTCGATACAGCGCCCTCTAACGACATAATGTCCAAACAAGGTATAAAGCACTATACTATGTATTGCTGGTTTCTTTAACAACCTCTGCGTTAAATTATGTGCCATATAACGAAATGTACTTAAATACACTCAAATAGCTTCATTAGATAGCGTTTGCGTGTGTAAAACACGAAAATAACGTTTCCGTGAAATTTTGCAAAAAGTGAATTTTTTCGTGTTTTTTAGTCAAAAGTGGCTTGTTTTCACTCTTACAGCACGATCACGCTGAGACTCGCTGGAAAATGATCCGAGCGATATGAAAATTTTTATATAGGCATAGGGCAGTGCTATCTATCAAACTGCGCTAATAAGAACTTAATCCAGTGATATGCAAATTTTTAAAATATTCAACATTAGTTCGATAACAGCGCCCTCTAACGACATAATGTCCAAACAAGGTATAAAGCACTATACTATGTATTGCTGGTTTTTTTAACTACGTCTGCGTTAAATTATGTGCCATATAACGAAATATACTTAAATACACTCAAATAGCTTCATTAGATAGCGTTTGTGTGTGTAAAACACGAAAATAACGTTTTCGTGAAATTTTGCAAAAAGTCAATTTTTTCGTGTTTTTTAGTCAAAAGTAGCTTGTTTTCACTCTTACAGCACGAATACGCTGATACTCGCTGGAAAATGTTCCGATCGATATGAAACTTTTTATATAGGCATAGGGCAGTGCTATCTATCAAACTGCGCTAATAAGAACTTAATCCGGTGATATGCAAATTTTTAAAAAATTCAACATTAGTTCGATAACAGCGCCCTCTAACGACATAATGTCCAAACAAGGTATAAAGCACTATACTATGTATTGCTGGTTTCTTTAACAACCTCTGCGTTAAATTATGTGCCATATAACGAAATATACTTAAATACACTCAAATAGCTTCATTAGATAGCGTTTGTCTGTGTAAAACACGAAAATAACGTTTCCGTGAAATTTTGCAAAAAGTCAATTTTTTCGTGTTTTTTAGTTAAAAGCAGCTTGTTTTCACTCTTACAGCACGAATACGCTCATACTCGCTGGAAAATGATCCGAGCGATATGAAACTTTTTATATAGGCATAGGGCAATGCTATCTATCAAACTGCGCTAATAAGAACTTAATCGGGTGATATGCAAGTTTTTAAAAAATTCAACATTAGTTCGATAACAGCGCCCTCTAACGACATAATGACCAAACAAGGTATAAAGCACTATACTATGTATAGCTGGTTTCTTTAACAACCTGTGCGTTAAATGATGTGCCATATAACGAAATATACTTAAATACGCTCAAATAGCTTCATTAGATAGCGTTTGTGTGTGTAAAACACGAAAATAACGTTTTCGTGAAATTTTGCAAAAAGTCAATTTTTTCGTGTTTTTTAGTTAAAAGCAGCTAGTTTTCACTCTTACAGCACGAATACGCTGATACTCGCTGGAAAATGATCCGATCGATATGAAACTTTTTATATAGGCATAGGGCAGTGCTATCTATCAAACTGCGCTAATAAGAATTTAATCCGGTGATATGCAAATTTTTAAAAAATTCAACATTAGTTCGATAACAGCGCCCTCTAACGACATAATGTCCAAACAAGGCATAAAGCACTATACTATGTATTGCTGGTTTCTTTAACAACCTCTGCGTTAAATTATGTGCCATATAACGAAATATACTTAAATACACTCAAATAGCTTCATTAGATAGCGTTTGTGTGTGTAAAACACGAAAATAACGTTTCCGTGAAATTTTGCAAAAAGTCAATTTTTTCGTGTTTTTTAGTCAAAAGCAGCTTGTTTTCACTCTTACAGCTCGAATACGCTGATAGTCGCTGGAAAATGATCCGAGCGATATGAAACTTTTTACATAGGCATAGGGCAGTGCTATCTATCAAACTGCGCTAATAAGAACTTAATCGGGTGATATGCAAATTTTTAAAAAATTCAACATTAGTTCGATAACAGCGCCCTCTAACGACATAATGTCCAAACAAGGTATAAAGCACTATACTATGTATTGCTGGTTTATTTAACAACCTCTGCGTTAAATTATGTGCCATATAACGAAATATACTTAAATACACTCAAATAGCTTCATTAGATAGCGTTTGTGTGTGTAAAATACGAAAATAACGTTTCCTTGAAATTTTGCAAAGAGTCAATTTTTCCCTGTTTTTTAGTTAAAAGCTGCTTGTTTTCACTCTTACAGCACGAATACGCTGATACTCGCTGGAAAATGATCCGAGCGATATGAAACTTTTTATATAGGCATAGGGCAGTGCTATCTATCAAACTGCGCTAATAAGAACGTAATCCGGTGATATGCAAATTTTTAAAAAATTCAACATTAGTTCGATAACAGCGCCCTCTAACGACATAATGTCCAAACAAGGTATAAAGCACTATACTATGTATTGCTGGTTTCTTTAACAACCTCTGCGTTAAATTATGTGCCATATAACGAAATATACTTAAATACACTCAAATAGCTTCATTAGATAGCGTTTGTGTGTGTAAAACACGAAAATAACGTTTCCGTGAAATTTTGCAAAAAGTCAATTTTTTCGTGTTTTTTAGTCAAAAGCAGCTTGTTTTCACTCTTACAGCTCGAATACGCTGATACTCGCTGGAAAATGATCCGAGCGATATGAAACTTTTTATATAGGCATAGGGCAGTGCTATCTATCAAACTGCGCTAATAAGAACTTAATCGGGTGATATGCAAATTTTTAAAAAATTCAACATTAGTTCGATAACAGCGCCCTCTAACGACATAATGTCCAAACAAGGCATAAAGCACTATACTATGTATTGCTGGTTTCTTTAACAACCTCTGCGTTAAATTATGTGCCATATAACGAAATATACTTAAATACACTCAAATAGCTTCATTAGATAGCGTTTGTGTGTGTAAAACACGAAAATAACGTTTCCGTGAAATTTTGCAAAAAGTCAATTTTTTCGTGTTTTTTAGTCAAAAGCAGCTTGTTTTCACTCTTACAGCTCGAATACGCTGATAGTCGCTGGAAAATGATCCGAGCGATATGAAACTTTTTATATAGGCATAGGGCAGTGCTATCTATCAAACTGCGCTAATAAGAACTTAATCGGGTGATATGCAAATTTTTAAAAAATTCAACATTAGTTCGATAACAGCGCCCTCTAACGACATAATGTCCAAACAAGGTATAAAGCACTATACTATGTATTGCTGGTTTCTTTAACAACCTCTGCGTTAAATTATGTGCCATATAACGAAATATACTTAAATACACTCAAATAGCTTCATTAGATAGCGTTTGTGTGTGTAAAACACGAAAATAACGTTTCCGTGAAATTTTGCAAAAAGTCAATTTTTTCGTGTTTTTTAGTCAAAAGTAGCTTGTTTTCACTCTTACAGCACGAATACGCTGATACTCGCTGGAAAATGTTCCGAACGATATGAAACTTTTTATATAGGCATAGGGCAGTGCTATCTATCAAACTGCGCTAATAAGAACTTAATCGGGTGATATGCAAATTTTTAAAAAATTCAACATTAGTTCGATAACAGCGCCCTCTAACGACATAATGTCCAAACAAGGTATAAAGCACTATACTATGTATTGCTGGTTTCTTTAACAACCTGTGCGTTAAATTATGTGCCATATAACGAAATATACTTAAATACACTCAAATAGCTTCATTAGATAGCGTTTGTGTGTGTAAAACACGAAAATAACGTTTCCGTGAAATTTTGCAAAAAGTCAATTTTTTCGTGTTTTTTAGTCAAAAGCAGCTTGTTTTCACTCTTACAGCACGAATACGCTGATACTCGCTGGAAAATGATCCGAGCGATATGAAACTTTTTATATAGGCATAGGGCAGTGCTATCTATCAAACTGCGCTAATAAGAACTTAATCGGGTGATATGCAAATTTTTAAAAAATTCAACATTAGTTCGATAACAGCGCCCTCTAACGACATAATGTCCAAACAAGGTATAAAGCACTATACTATGTATTGCTGGTTTCTTTAACAACCTCTGCGTTAAATTATGTGCCATATAACGAAATATACTTAAATACACTCAAATAGCTTCATTAGATAGCGTTTGTGTGTGTAAAACACGAAAATAACGTTTCCGTGAAATTTTGCAAAAAGTCAATTTTTTCGTGTTTTTTAGTCAAAAGCAGCTTGTTTTCACTCTTACAGCTCGAATACGCTGATACTCGCTGGAAAATGATCCGAGCGATATGAAACTTTTTATATAGGCATAGGGCAGTGCTATCTATCAAACTGCGCTAATAAGAACTTAATCGGGTGATATGCAAATTTTTAAAAAATTCAACATTAGTTCGATAACAGCGCCCTCTAACGACATAATGTCCAAACAAGGTATAAAGCACTATACTATGTATTGCTGGTTTCTTTAACAACCTCTGCGTTAAATTATGTGCCATATAACGAAATATACTTAAATACACTCAAATAGCTTCATTAGATAGCGTTTGTGTGTGTAAAACACGAAAATAACGTTTCCGTGAAATTTTGCAAAAAGTCAATTTTTTCGTGTTTTTTAGTCAAAAGCAGCTTGTTTTCACTCTTACAGCACGAATACGCTGATACTCGCTGGAAAATGATCCGAGCGATATGAAACTTTTTATATAGGCATAGGGCAGTGCTATCTATCAAACTGCGCTAATAAGAACTTAATCGGGTGATATGCAAATTTTTAAAAAATTCAACATTAGTTCGATAACAGCGCCCTCTAACGACATAATGTCCAAACAAGGTATAAAGCACTATACTATGTATAGCTGGTTTCTTTAACAACCTCTGCGTTAAATTATGTGCCATATAACGAAATATACTTAAATACGCTCAAATAGCTTCATTAGATAGTGGGGGGGTGGGGGGGGGGGGGGGTGGGGGGGGGGGGGGGTGGGGGGGGGGGGGGGTGGGGGGGGGGGGGGGTGGGGGGGGGGGGGGGTGGGGGGGGGGGGGGGTGGGGGGGGGGGGGGGTGGGGGGGGGGGGGGGTGGGGGGGGGGGGGGGTGGGGGGGGGGGGGGGTGGGGGGGGGGGGGGGTGGGGGGGGGGGGGGGTGGGGGGGGGGGGGGGTGGGGGGGGGGGGGGGTGGGGGGGGGGGGGGGTGGGGGGGGGGGGGGGTGGGGGGGGGGGGGGGTGGGGGGGGGGGGGGGTGGGGGGGGGGGGGGGTGGGGGGGGGGGGGGGTGGGGGGGGGGGGGGGTGGGGGGGGGGGGGGGTGGGGGGGGGGGGGGGTGGGGGGGGGGGGGGGTGGGGGGGGGGGGGGGTGGGGGGGGGGGGGGGTGGGGGGGGGGGGGGGTGGGGGGGGGGGGGGGTGGGGGGGGGGGGGGGTGGGGGGGGGGGGGGGTGGGGGGGGGGGAAGCTGCTTTTCACTAAAAAACACGAAAAAATTGACTTTTTGCAAAATTTCACGGAAACGTTATTTTCGTGTTTTACACACACAAACGCTATCTAATGAAGCTATTTGAGTGTATTTAAGTATATTTCGTTATATGGCACATAATTTAACGCAGAGGTTGTTAAAGAAACCAGCAATACATAGTATAGTGCTTTATACCTTGTTTGGACATTATGTCGTTAGAGGGCGCTGTTATCGAACTAATGTTGAATTTTTTAAAAATTTGCATATCACCCGATTAAGTTCTTATTAGCGCAGTTTGATAGATAGCACTGCCCTATGCCTATATAAAAAGTTTCATATCGATCGGATCATTTTCCAGCGAGTATCAGCGTATTCGTTCTGTAAGAGTGAAAATAAGCTGCTTTTCACTAAAAAACACGAAAAAATTGACTTTTTGCAAAATTTCACGGAAACGTTATTTTCGTGTTTTACACACACAAACGCTATCTAATGAAGCTATTTGAGTGTATTTAAGTATATTTCGTTATATGGCACATAATTTAACGCAGAGGTTGTTAAAGAAACCAGCAATACATAGTATAGTGCTTTATACCTTGTTTGGACATTATGTCGTTAGAGGGCGCTGTTATCGAACTAATGTTGAATTTTTTAAAAATTTGCATATCACCCGATTAAGTTCTTATTAGCGCAGTTTGATAGATAGCACTGCCCTATGCCTATATAAAAAGTTTCATATCGATCGGATCATTTTCCAGCGAGTATCAGCGTATTCGTTCTGTAAGAGTGAAAATAAGCTGCTTTTCACTAAAAAACACGAAAAAATTGACTTTTTGCAAAATTTCACGGAAACGTTATTTTCGTGTTTTACACACACAAACGCTATCTAATGAAGCTATTTGAGTGTATTTAAGTATATTTCGTTATATGGCACATAATTTAACGCAGAGGTTGTTAAAGAAACCAGCAATACATAGTATAGTGCTTTATACCTTGTTTGGACATTATGTCGTTAGAGGGCGCTGTTATCGAACTAATGTTGAATTTTTTAAAAATTTGCATATCACCCGATTAAGTTCTTATTAGCGCAGTTTGATAGATAGCACTGCCCTATGCCTATATAAAAAGTTTCATATCGATCGGATCATTTTCCAGCGAGTATCAGCGTATTCGTTCTGTAAGAGTGAAAATAAGCTGCTTTTCACTAAAAAACACGAAAAAATTGACTTTTTGCAAAATTTCACGGAAACGTTATTTTCGTGTTTTACACACACAAACGCTATCTAATGAAGCTATTTGAGTGTATTTAAGTATATTTCGTTATATGGCACATAATTTAACGCAGAGGTTGTTAAAGAAACCAGCAATACATAGTATAGTGCTTTATACCTTGTTTGGACATTATGTCGTCAGAGGGCGCTGTTATCGAACTAATGATGAATTTTTTAAAAATTTGCATATCACCCGATTAAGTTCTTATTAGCGCAGTTTGATAGATAGCACTGCCCAATGCCTATATAAAAAGTTTCATATCGCTCGGATCATTTTCCAGCGAATATCAGCGTATTCGTGCTATTAGAGTGAAAACAAGCTACTTTTGACTAAAAAACACGAAAAAATTGACTTTTTGCAAAATTTCACGGAAACGTTATTTTCGTGTTTTACACACACAAACGCTATCTAATGAAGCTATTTGAGTGTATTTAAGTATATTTCGTTATATGGCACATAATTTAACGCAGAGGTTGTTAAAGAAACCAGCAATACATAGTATAGTGCTTTATACCTTGTTTGGACATTATGTCGTTAGAGGGCGCTGTTATCGAACTAATGTTGAATTTTTTAAAAATTTGCATATCACCCGATTAAGTTCTTATTAGCGCAGTTTGATAGATAGCACTGCCCTATGCCTATATAAAAAGTTTCATATCGATCGGATCATTTTCCAGCGAGTATCAGCGTATTCGTTCTGTAAGAGTGAAAATAAGCTGCTTTTCACTAAAAAACACGAAAAAATTGACTTTTTGCAAAATTTCACGGAAACGTTATTTTCGTGTTTTACACACACAAACGCTATCTAATGAAGCTATTTGAGTGTATTTAAGTATATTTCGTTATATGGCACATAATTTAACGCAGAGGTTGTTAAAGAAACCAGCAATACATAGTATAGTGCTTTATACCTTGTTTGGACATTATGTCGTTAGAGGGCGCTGTTATCGAACTAATGTTGAATTTTTTAAAAATTTGCATATCACCCGATTAAGTTCTTATTAGCGCAGTTTGATAGATAGCACTGCCCTATGCCTATATAAAAAGTTTCATATCGATCGGATCATTTTCCAGCGAGTATCAGCGTATTCGTTCTGTAAGAGTGAAAATAAGCTGCTTTTCACTAAAAAACACGAAAAAATTGACTTTTTGCAAAATTTCACGGAAACGTTATTTTCGTGTTTTACACACACAAACGCTATCTAATGAAGCTATTTGAGTGTATTTAAGTATATTTCGTTATATGGCACATAATTTAACGCAGAGGTTGTTAAAGAAACCAGCAATACATAGTATAGTGCTTTATACCTTGTTTGGACATTATGTCGTCAGAGGGCGCTGTTATCGAACTAATGATGAATTTTTTAAAAATTTGCATATCACCCGATTAAGTTCTTATTAGCGCAGTTTGATAGATAGCACTGCCCAATGCCTATATAAAAAGTTTCATATCGCTCGGATCATTTTCCAGCGAATATCAGCGTATTCGTGCTATTAGAGTGAAAACAAGCTACTTTTGACTAAAAAACACGAAAAAATTGACTTTTTGCAAAATTTCACGGAAACGTTATTTTCGTGTTTTACACACACAAACGCTATCTAATGAAGCTATTTGAGTGTATTTAAGTATATTTCGTTATATGGCACATAATTTAACGCAGAGGTTGTTAAAGAAACCAGCAATACATAGTATAGTGCTTTATACCTTGTTTGGACATTATGTCGTTAGAGGGCGCTGTTATCGAACTAATGTTGAATTTTTTAAAAATTTGCATATCACCGGATTAAGTTCTTATTAGCGCAGTTTGATAGATAGCACTGCCCTATGCCTATATAAAAAGTTTCATATCGATCGGATCATTTTCCAGCGAGTATCAGCGTATTCGTTCTGTAAGAGTGAAAATAAGCTGCTTTTCACTAAAAAACACGAAAAAATTGACTTTTTGCAAAATTTCACGGAAACGTTATTTTCGTGTTTTACACACACAAACGCTATCTAATGAAGCTATTTGAGTGTATTTAAGTATATTTCGTTATATGGCACATAATTTAACGCAGAGGTTGTTAAAGAAACCAGCAATACATAGTATAGTGCTTTATACCTTGTTTGGACATTATGTCGTCAGAGGGCGCTGTTATCGAACTAATGATGAATTTTTTAAAAATTTGCATATCACCCGATTAAGTTCTTATTAGCGCAGTTTGATAGATAGCACTGCCCTATGCCTATATAAAAAGTTTCATATCGATCGGATCATTTTCCAGCGAGTATCAGCGTATTCGTTCTGTAAGAGTGAAAATAAGCTGCTTTTCACTAAAAAACACGAAAAAATTGACTTTTTGCAAAATTTCACGGAAACGTTATTTTCGTGTTTTACACACACAAACGCTATCTAATGAAGCTATTTGAGTGTATTTAAGTATATTTCGTTATATGGCACATAATTTAACGCAGAGGTTGTTAAAGAAACCAGCAATACATAGTATAGTGCTTTATACCTTGTTTGGACATTATGTCGTTAGAGGGCGCTGTTATCGAACTAATGTTGAATTTTTTAAAAATTTGCATATCACCCGATTAAGTTCTTATTAGCGCAGTTTGATAGATAGCACTGCCCTATGCCTATATAAAAAGTTTCATATCGATCGGATCATTTTCCAGCGAGTATCAGCGTATTCGTTCTGTAAGAGTGAAAATAAGCTGCTTTTCACTAAAAAACACGAAAAAATTGACTTTTTGCAAAATTTCACGGAAACGTTATTTTCGTGTTTTACACACACAAACGCTATCTAATGAAGCTATTTGAGTGTATTTAAGTATATTTCGTTATATGGCACATAATTTAACGCAGAGGTTGTTAAAGAAACCAGCAATACATAGTATAGTGCTTTATACCTTGTTTGGACATTATGTCGTTAGAGGGCGCTGTTATCGAACTAATGTTGAATTTTTTAAAAATTTGCATATCACCCGATTAAGTTCTTATTAGCGCAGTTTGATAGATAGCACTGCCCTATGCCTATATAAAAAGTTTCATATCGATCGGATCATTTTCCAGCGAGTATCAGCGTATTCGTTCTGTAAGAGTGAAAATAAGCTGCTTTTCACTAAAAAACACGAAAAAATTGACTTTTTGCAAAATTTCACGGAAACGTTATTTTCGTGTTTTACACACACAAACGCTATCTAATGAAGCTATTTGAGTGTATTTAAGTATATTTCGTTATATGGCACATAATTTAACGCAGAGGTTGTTAAAGAAACCAGCAATACATAGTATAGTGCTTTATACCTTGTTTGGACATTATGTCGTTAGAGGGCGCTGTTATCGAACTAATGTTGAATTTTTTAAAAATTTGCATATCACCCGATTAAGTTCTTATTAGCGCAGTTTGATAGATAGCACTGCCCTATGCCTATATAAAAAGTTTCATATCGATCGGATCATTTTCCAGCGAATATCAGCGTATTCGTTCTGTAAGAGTGAAAATAAGCTGCTTTTCACTAAAAAACACGAAAAAATTGACTTTTTGCAAAATTTCACGGAAACGTTATTTTCGTGTTTTACACACACAAACGCTATCTAATGAAGCTATTTGAGTGTATTTAAGTATATTTCGTTATATGGCACATAATTTAACGCAGAGGTTGTTAAAGAAACCAGCAATACATAGTATAGTGCTTTATACCTTGTTTGGACATTATGTCGTTAGAGGGCGCTGTTATCGAACTAATGTTGAATTTTTTAAAAATTTGCATATCACCCGATTAAGTTCTTATTAGCGCAGTTTGATAGATAGCACTGCCCTATGCCTATATAAAAAGTTTCATATCGATCGGATCATTTTCCAGCGAGTATCAGCGTATTCGTTCTGTAAGAGTGAAAATAAGCTGCTTTTCACTAAAAAACACGAAAAAATTGACTTTTTGCAAAATTTCACGGAAACGTTATTTTCGTGTTTTACACACACAAACGCTATCTAATGAAGCTATTTGAGTGTATTTAAGTATATTTCGTTATATGGCACATAATTTAACGCAGAGGTTGTTAAAGAAACCAGCAATACATAGTATAGTGCTTTATACCTTGTTTGGACATTATGTCGTCAGAGGGCGCTGTTATCGAACTAATGATGAATTTTTTAAAAATTTGCATATCACCCGATTAAGTTCTTATTAGCGCAGTTTGATAGATAGCACTGCCCAATGCCTATATAAAAAGTTTCATATCGCTCGGATCATTTTCCAGCGAATATCAGCGTATTCGTGCTATTAGAGTGAAAACAAGCTACTTTTGACTAAAAAACACGAAAAAATTGACTTTTTGCAAAATTTCACGGAAACGTTATTTTCGTGTTTTACACACACAAACGCTATCTAATGAAGCTATTTGAGTGTATTTAAGTATATTTCGTTATATGGCACATAATTTAACGCAGAGGTTGTTAAAGAAACCAGCAATACATAGTATAGTGCTTTATACCTTGTTTGGACATTATGTCGTTAGAGGGCGCTGTTATCGAACTAATGTTGAATTTTTTAAAAATTTGCATATCACCGGATTAAGTTCTTATTAGCGCAGTTTGATAGATAGCACTGCCCTATGCCTATATAAAAAGTTTCATATCGATCGGATCATTTTCCAGCGAGTATCAGCGTATTCGTTCTGTAAGAGTGAAAATAAGCTGCTTTTCACTAAAAAACACGAAAAAATTGACTTTTTGCAAAATTTCACGGAAACGTTATTTTCGTGTTTTACACACACAAACGCTATCTAATGAAGCTATTTGAGTGTATTTAAGTATATTTCGTTATATGGCACATAATTTAACGCAGAGGTTGTTAAAGAAACCAGCAATACATAGTATAGTGCTTTATACCTTGTTTGGACATTATGTCGTTAGAGGGCGCTGTTATCGAACTAATGTTGAATTTTTTAAAAATTTGCATATCACCCGATTAAGTTCTTATTAGCGCAGTTTGATAGATAGCACTGCCCTATGCCTATATAAAAAGTTTCATATCGATCGGATCATTTTCCAGCGAATATCAGCGTATTCGTTCTGTAAGAGTGAAAATAAGCTGCTTTTCACTAAAAAACACGAAAAAATTGACTTTTTGCAAAATTTCACGGAAACGTTATTTTCGTGTTTTACACACACAAACGCTATCTAATGAAGCTATTTGAGTGTATTTAAGTATATTTCGTTATATGGCACATAATTTAACGCAGAGGTTGTTAAAGAAACCAGCAATACATAGTATAGTGCTTTATACCTTGTTTGGACATTATGTCGTTAGAGGGCGCTGTTATCGAACTAATGTTGAATTTTTTAAAAATTTGCATATCACCCGATTAAGTTCTTATTAGCGCAGTTTGATAGATAGCACTGCCCTATGCCTATATAAAAAGTTTCATATCGATCGGATCATTTTCCAGCGAGTATCAGCGTATTCGTTCTGTAAGAGTGAAAATAAGCTGCTTTTCACTAAAAAACACGAAAAAATTGACTTTTTGCAAAATTTCACGGAAACGTTATTTTCGTGTTTTACACACACAAACGCTATCTAATGAAGCTATTTGAGTGTATTTAAGTATATTTCGTTATATGGCACATAATTTAACGCAGAGGTTGTTAAAGAAACCAGCAATACATAGTATAGTGCTTTATACCTTGTTTGGACATTATGTCGTCAGAGGGCGCTGTTATCGAACTAATGTTGAATTTTTTAAAAATTTGCATATCACCCGATTAAGTTCTTATTAGCGCAGTTTGATAGATAGCACTGCCCTATGCCTATATAAAAAGTTTCATATCGATCGGATCATTTTCCAGCGAGTATCAGCGTATTCGTTCTGTAAGAGTGAAAATAAGCTGCTTTTCACTAAAAAACACGAAAAAATTGACTTTTTGCAAAATTTCACGGAAACGTTATTTTCGTGTTTTACACACACAAACGCTATCTAATGAAGCTATTTGAGTGTATTTAAGTATATTTCGTTATATGGCACATAATTTAACGCAGAGGTTGTTAAAGAAACCAGCAATACATAGTATAGTGCTTTATACCTTGTTTGGACATTATGTCGTTAGAGGGCGCTGTTATCGAACTAATGTTGAATTTTTTAAAAATTTGCATATCACCCGATTAAGTTCTTATTAGCGCAGTTTGATAGATAGCACTGCCCTATGCCTATATAAAAAGTTTCATATCGATCGGATCATTTTCCAGCGAGTATCAGCGTATTCGTTCTGTAAGAGTGAAAATAAGCTGCTTTTCACTAAAAAACACGAAAAAATTGACTTTTTGCAAAATTTCACGGAAACGTTATTTTCGTGTTTTACACACACAAACGCTATCTAATGAAGCTATTTGAGTGTATTTAAGTATATTTCGTTATATGGCACATAATTTAACGCAGAGGTTGTTAAAGAAACCAGCAATACATAGTATAGTGCTTTATACCTTGTTTGGACATTATGTCGTCAGAGGGCGCTGTTATCGAACTAATGTTGAATTTTTTAAAAATTTGCATATCACCCGATTAAGTTCTTATTAGCGCAGTTTGATAGATAGCACTGCCCTATGCCTATATAAAAAGTTTCATATCGATCGGATCATTTTCCAGCGAGTATCAGCGTATTCGTTCTGTAAGAGTGAAAATAAGCTGCTTTTCACTAAAAAACACGAAAAAATTGACTTTTTGCAAAATTTCACGGAAACGTTATTTTCGTGTTTTACACACACAAACGCTATCTAATGAAGCTATTTGAGTGTATTTAAGTATATTTCGTTATATGGCACATAATTTAACGCAGAGGTTGTTAAAGAAACCAGCAATACATAGTATAGTGCTTTATACCTTGTTTGGACATTATGTCGTTAGAGGGCGCTGTTATCGAACTAATGTTGAATTTTTTAAAAATTTGCATATCACCCGATTAAGTTCTTATTAGCGCAGTTTGATAGATAGCACTGCCCTATGCCTATATAAAAAGTTTCATATCGATCGGATCATTTTCCAGCGAGTATCAGCGTATTCGTTCTGTAAGAGTGAAAATAAGCTGCTTTTCACTAAAAAACACGAAAAAATTGACTTTTTGCAAAATTTCACGGAAACGTTATTTTCGTGTTTTACACACACAAACGCTATCTAATGAAGCTATTTGAGTGTATTTAAGTATATTTCGTTATATGGCACATAATTTAACGCAGAGGTTGTTAAAGAAACCAGCAATACATAGTATAGTGCTTTATACCTTGTTTGGACATTATGTCGTTAGAGGGCGCTGTTATCGAACTAATGTTGAATTTTTTAAAAATTTGCATATCACCCGATTAAGTTCTTATTAGCGCAGTTTGATAGATAGCACTGCCCTATGCCTATATAAAAAGTTTCATATCGATCGGATCATTTTCCAGCGAGTATCAGCGTATTCGTTCTGTAAGAGTGAAAATAAGCTGCTTTTCACTAAAAAACACGAAAAAATTGACTTTTTGCAAAATTTCACGGAAACGTTATTTTCGTGTTTTACACACACAAACGCTATCTAATGAAGCTATTTGAGTGTATTTAAGTATATTTCGTTATATGGCACATAATTTAACGCAGAGGTTGTTAAAGAAACCAGCAATACATAGTATAGTGCTTTATACCTTGTTTGGACATTATGTCGTTAGAGGGCGCTGTTATCGAACTAATGTTGAATTTTTTAAAAATTTGCATATCACCCGATTAAGTTCTTATTAGCGCAGTTTGATAGATAGCACTGCCCTATGCCTATATAAAAAGTTTCATATCGATCGGATCATTTTCCAGCGAGTATCAGCGTATTCGTTCTGTAAGAGTGAAAATAAGCTGCTTTTCACTAAAAAACACGAAAAAATTGACTTTTTGCAAAATTTCACGGAAACGTTATTTTCGTGTTTTACACACACAAACGCTATCTAATGAAGCTATTTGAGTGTATTTAAGTATATTTCGTTATATGGCACATAATTTAACGCAGAGGTTGTTAAAGAAACCAGCAATACATAGTATAGTGCTTTATACCTTGTTTGGACATTATGTCGTTAGAGGGCGCTGTTATCGAACTAATGTTGAATTTTTTAAAAATTTGCATATCACCCGATTAAGTTCTTATTAGCGCAGTTTGATAGATAGCACTGCCCTATGCCTATATAAAAAGTTTCATATCGATCGGATCATTTTCCAGCGAGTATCAGCGTATTCGTTCTGTAAGAGTGAAAATAAGCTGCTTTTCACTAAAAAACACGAAAAAATTGACTTTTTGCAAAATTTCACGGAAACGTTATTTTCGTGTTTTACACACACAAACGCTATCTAATGAAGCTATTTGAGTGTATTTAAGTATATTTCGTTATATGGCACATAATTTAACGCAGAGGTTGTTAAAGAAACCAGCAATACATAGTATAGTGCTTTATACCTTGTTTGGACATTATGTCGTTAGAGGGCGCTGTTATCGAACTAATGTTGAATTTTTTAAAAATTTGCATATCACCCGATTAAGTTCTTATTAGCGCAGTTTGATAGATAGCACTGCCCTATGCCTATATAAAAAGTTTCATATCGATCGGATCATTTTCCAGCGAGTATCAGCGTATTCGTTCTGTAAGAGTGAAAATAAGCTGCTTTTCACTAAAAAACACGAAAAAATTGACTTTTTGCAAAATTTCACGGAAACGTTATTTTCGTGTTTTACACACACAAACGCTATCTAATGAAGCTATTTGAGTGTATTTAAGTATATTTCGTTATATGGCACATAATTTAACGCAGAGGTTGTTAAAGAAACCAGCAATACATAGTATAGTGCTTTATACCTTGTTTGGACATTATGTCGTCAGAGGGCGCTGTTATCGAACTAATGTTGAATTTTTTAAAAATTTGCATATCACCCGATTAAGTTCTTATTAGCGCAGTTTGATAGATAGCACTGCCCTATGCCTATATAAAAAGTTTCATATCGATCGGATCATTTTCCAGCGAGTATCAGCGTATTCGTTCTGTAAGAGTGAAAATAAGCTGCTTTTCACTAAAAAACACGAAAAAATTGACTTTTTGCAAAATTTCACGGAAACGTTATTTTCGTGTTTTACACACACAAACGCTATCTAATGAAGCTATTTGAGTGTATTTAAGTATATTTCGTTATATGGCACATAATTTAACGCAGAGGTTGTTAAAGAAACCAGCAATACATAGTATAGTGCTTTATACCTTGTTTGGACATTATGTCGTTAGAGGGCGCTGTTATCGAACTAATGTTGAATTTTTTAAAAATTTGCATATCACCCGATTAAGTTCTTATTAGCGCAGTTTGATAGATAGCACTGCCCTATGCCTATATAAAAAGTTTCATATCGATCGGATCATTTTCCAGCGAGTATCAGCGTATTCGTTCTGTAAGAGTGAAAATAAGCTGCTTTTCACTAAAAAACACGAAAAAATTGACTTTTTGCAAAATTTCACGGAAACGTTATTTTCGTGTTTTACACACACAAACGCTATCTAATGAAGCTATTTGAGTGTATTTAAGTATATTTCGTTATATGGCACATAATTTAACGCAGAGGTTGTTAAAGAAACCAGCAATACATAGTATAGTGCTTTATACCTTGTTTGGACATTATGTCGTCAGAGGGCGCTGTTATCGAACTAATGATGAATTTTTTAAAAATTTGCATATCACCCGATTAAGTTCTTATTAGCGCAGTTTGATAGATAGCACTGCCCAATGCCTATATAAAAAGTTTCATATCGCTCGGATCATTTTCCAGCGAATATCAGCGTATTCGTGCTATTAGAGTGAAAACAAGCTACTTTTGACTAAAAAACACGAAAAAATTGACTTTTTGCAAAATTTCACGGAAACGTTATTTTCGTGTTTTACACACACAAACGCTATCTAATGAAGCTATTTGAGTGTATTTAAGTATATTTCGTTATATGGCACATAATTTAACGCAGAGGTTGTTAAAGAAACCAGCAATACATAGTATAGTGCTTTATACCTTGTTTGGACATTATGTCGTTAGAGGGCGCTGTTATCGAACTAATGTTGAATTTTTTAAAAATTTGCATATCACCGGATTAAGTTCTTATTAGCGCAGTTTGATAGATAGCACTGCCCTATGCCTATATAAAAAATTTCATATCGATCGGATCATTTTCCAGCGAGTATCAGCGTATTCGTTCTGTAAGAGTGAAAATAAGCTGCTTTTCACTAAAAAACACGAAAAAATTGACTTTTTGCAAAATTTCACGGAAACGTTATTTTCGTGTTTTACACACACAAACGCTATCTAATGAAGCTATTTGAGTGTATTTAAGTATATTTCGTTATATGGCACATAATTTAACGCAGAGGTTGTTAAAGAAACCAGCAATACATAGTATAGTGCTTTATACCTTGTTTGGACATTATGTCGTTAGAGGGCGCTGTTATCGAACTAATGTTGAATTTTTTAAAAATTTGCATATCACCCGATTAAGTTCTTATTAGCGCAGTTTGATAGATAGCACTGCCCTATGCCTATATAAAAAGTTTCATATCGATCGGATCATTTTCCAGCGAGTATCAGCGTATTCGTTCTGTAAGAGTGAAAATAAGCTGCTTTTCACTAAAAAACACGAAAAAATTGACTTTTTGCAAAATTTCACGGAAACGTTATTTTCGTGTTTTACACACACAAACGCTATCTAATGAAGCTATTTGAGTGTATTTAAGTATATTTCGTTATATGGCACATAATTTAACGCAGAGGTTGTTAAAGAAACCAGCAATACATAGTATAGTGCTTTATACCTTGTTTGGACATTATGTCGTTAGAGGGCGCTGTTATCGAACTAATGTTGAATTTTTTAAAAATTTGCATATCACCCGATTAAGTTCTTATTAGCGCAGTTTGATAGATAGCACTGCCCTATGCCTATATAAAAAGTTTCATATCGATCGGATCATTTTCCAGCGAGTATCAGCGTATTCGTTCTGTAAGAGTGAAAATAAGCTGCTTTTCACTAAAAAACACGAAAAAATTGACTTTTTGCAAAATTTCACGGAAACGTTATTTTCGTGTTTTACACACACAAACGCTATCTAATGAAGCTATTTGAGTGTATTTAAGTATATTTCGTTATATGGCACATAATTTAACGCAGAGGTTGTTAAAGAAACCAGCAATACATAGTATAGTGCTTTATACCTTGTTTGGACATTATGTCGTTAGAGGGCGCTGTTATCGAACTAATGTTGAATTTTTTAAAAATTTGCATATCACCCGATTAAGTTCTTATTAGCGCAGTTTGATAGATAGCACTGCCCTATGCCTATATAAAAAGTTTCATATCGATCGGATCATTTTCCAGCGAGTATCAGCGTATTCGTTCTGTAAGAGTGAAAATAAGCTGCTTTTCACTAAAAAACACGAAAAAATTGACTTTTTGCAAAATTTCACGGAAACGTTATTTTCGTGTTTTACACACACAAACGCTATCTAATGAAGCTATTTGAGTGTATTTAAGTATATTTCGTTATATGGCACATAATTTAACGCAGAGGTTGTTAAAGAAACCAGCAATACATAGTATAGTGCTTTATACCTTGTTTGGACATTATGTCGTTAGAGGGCGCTGTTATCGAACTAATGTTGAATTTTTTAAAAATTTGCATATCACCCGATTAAGTTCTTATTAGCGCAGTTTGATAGATAGCACTGCCCTATGCCTATATAAAAAGTTTCATATCGATCGGATCATTTTCCAGCGAGTATCAGCGTATTCGTTCTGTAAGAGTGAAAATAAGCTGCTTTTCACTAAAAAACACGAAAAAATTGACTTTTTGCAAAATTTCACGGAAACGTTATTTTCGTGTTTTACACACACAAACGCTATCTAATGAAGCTATTTGAGTGTATTTAAGTATATTTCGTTATATGGCACATAATTTAACGCAGAGGTTGTTAAAGAAACCAGCAATACATAGTATAGTGCTTTATACCTTGTTTGGACATTATGTCGTTAGAGGGCGCTGTTATCGAACTAATGTTGAATTTTTTAAAAATTTGCATATCACCCGATTAAGTTCTTATTAGCGCAGTTTGATAGATAGCACTGCCCTATGCCTATATAAAAAGTTTCATATCGATCGGATCATTTTCCAGCGAGTATCAGCGTATTCGTTCTGTAAGAGTGAAAATAAGCTGCTTTTCACTAAAAAACACGAAAAAATTGACTTTTTGCAAAATTTCACGGAAACGTTATTTTCGTGTTTTACACACACAAACGCTATCTAATGAAGCTATTTGAGTGTATTTAAGTATATTTCGTTATATGGCACATAATTTAACGCAGAGGTTGTTAAAGAAACCAGCAATACATAGTATAGTGCTTTATACCTTGTTTGGACATTATGTCGTCAGAGGGCGCTGTTATCGAACTAATGTTGAATTTTTTAAAAATTTGCATATCACCCGATTAAGTTCTTATTAGCGCAGTTTGATAGATAGCACTGCCCTATGCCTATATAAAAAGTTTCATATCGATCGGATCATTTTCCAGCGAGTATCAGCGTATTCGTTCTGTAAGAGTGAAAATAAGCTGCTTTTCACTAAAAAACACGAAAAAATTGACTTTTTGCAAAATTTCACGGAAACGTTATTTTCGTGTTTTACACACACAAACGCTATCTAATGAAGCTATTTGAGTGTATTTAAGTATATTTCGTTATATGGCACATAATTTAACGCAGAGGTTGTTAAAGAAACCAGCAATACATAGTATAGTGCTTTATACCTTGTTTGGACATTATGTCGTCAGAGGGCGCTGTTATCGAACTAATGTTGAATTTTTTAAAAATTTGCATATCACCCGATTAAGTTCTTATTAGCGCAGTTTGATAGATAGCACTGCCCTATGCCTATATAAAAAGTTTCATATCGATCGGATCATTTTCCAGCGAGTATCAGCGTATTCGTTCTGTAAGAGTGAAAATAAGCTGCTTTTCACTAAAAAACACGAAAAAATTGACTTTTTGCAAAATTTCACGGAAACGTTATTTTCGTGTTTTACACACACAAACGCTATCTAATGAAGCTATTTGAGTGTATTTAAGTATATTTCGTTATATGGCACATAATTTAACGCAGAGGTTGTTAAAGAAACCAGCAATACATAGTATAGTGCTTTATACCTTGTTTGGACATTATGTCGTTAGAGGGCGCTGTTATCGAACTAATGTTGAATTTTTTAAAAATTTGCATATCACCCGATTAAGTTCTTATTAGCGCAGTTTGATAGATAGCACTGCCCTATGCCTATATAAAAAGTTTCATATCGATCGGATCATTTTCCAGCGAGTATCAGCGTATTCGTTCTGTAAGAGTGAAAATAAGCTGCTTTTCACTAAAAAACACGAAAAAATTGACTTTTTGCAAAATTTCACGGAAACGTTATTTTCGTGTTTTACACACACAAACGCTATCTAATGAAGCTATTTGAGTGTATTTAAGTATATTTCGTTATATGGCACATAATTTAACGCAGAGGTTGTTAAAGAAACCAGCAATACATAGTATAGTGCTTTATACCTTGTTTGGACATTATGTCGTTAGAGGGCGCTGTTATCGAACTAATGTTGAATTTTTTAAAAATTTGCATATCACCCGATTAAGTTCTTATTAGCGCAGTTTGATAGATAGCACTGCCCTATGCCTATATAAAAAGTTTCATATCGATCGGATCATTTTCCAGCGAGTATCAGCGTATTCGTTCTGTAAGAGTGAAAATAAGCTGCTTTTCACTAAAAAACACGAAAAAATTGACTTTTTGCAAAATTTCACGGAAACGTTATTTTCGTGTTTTACACACACAAACGCTATCTAATGAAGCTATTTGAGTGTATTTAAGTATATTTCGTTATATGGCACATAATTTAACGCAGAGGTTGTTAAAGAAACCAGCAATACATAGTATAGTGCTTTATACCTTGTTTGGACATTATGTCGTCAGAGGGCGCTGTTATCGAACTAATGATGAATTTTTTAAAAATTTGCATATCACCCGATTAAGTTCTTATTAGCGCAGTTTGATAGATAGCACTGCCCAATGCCTATATAAAAAGTTTCATATCGCTCGGATCATTTTCCAGCGAATATCAGCGTATTCGTGCTATTAGAGTGAAAACAAGCTACTTTTGACTAAAAAACACGAAAAAATTGACTTTTTGCAAAATTTCACGGAAACGTTATTTTCGTGTTTTACACACACAAACGCTATCTAATGAAGCTATTTGAGTGTATTTAAGTATATTTCGTTATATGGCACATAATTTAACGCAGAGGTTGTTAAAGAAACCAGCAATACATAGTATAGTGCTTTATACCTTGTTTGGACATTATGTCGTTAGAGGGCGCTGTTATCGAACTAATGTTGAATTTTTTAAAAATTTGCATATCACCGGATTAAGTTCTTATTAGCGCAGTTTGATAGATAGCACTGCCCTATGCCTATATAAAAAGTTTCATATCGATCGGATCATTTTCCAGCGAGTATCAGCGTATTCGTTCTGTAAGAGTGAAAATAAGCTGCTTTTCACTAAAAAACACGAAAAAATTGACTTTTTGCAAAATTTCACGGAAACGTTATTTTCGTGTTTTACACACACAAACGCTATCTAATGAAGCTATTTGAGTGTATTTAAGTATATTTCGTTATATGGCACATAATTTAACGCAGAGGTTGTTAAAGAAACCAGCAATACATAGTATAGTGCTTTATACCTTGTTTGGACATTATGTCGTTAGAGGGCGCTGTTATCGAACTAATGTTGAATTTTTTAAAAATTTGCATATCACCCGATTAAGTTCTTATTAGCGCAGTTTGATAGATAGCACTGCCCTATGCCTATATAAAAAGTTTCATATCGATCGGATCATTTTCCAGCGAGTATCAGCGTATTCGTTCTGTAAGAGTGAAAATAAGCTGCTTTTCACTAAAAAACACGAAAAAATTGACTTTTTGCAAAATTTCACGGAAACGTTATTTTCGTGTTTTACACACACAAACGCTATCTAATGAAGCTATTTGAGTGTATTTAAGTATATTTCGTTATATGGCACATAATTTAACGCAGAGGTTGTTAAAGAAACCAGCAATACATAGTATAGTGCTTTATACCTTGTTTGGACATTATGTCGTTAGAGGGCGCTGTTATCGAACTAATGTTGAATTTTTTAAAAATTTGCATATCACCCGATTAAGTTCTTATTAGCGCAGTTTGATAGATAGCACTGCCCTATGCCTATATAAAAAGTTTCATATCGATCGGATCATTTTCCAGCGAGTATCAGCGTATTCGTTCTGTAAGAGTGAAAATAAGCTGCTTTTCACTAAAAAACACGAAAAAATTGACTTTTTGCAAAATTTCACGGAAACGTTATTTTCGTGTTTTACACACACAAACGCTATCTAATGAAGCTATTTGAGTGTATTTAAGTATATTTCGTTATATGGCACATAATTTAACGCAGAGGTTGTTAAAGAAACCAGCAATACATAGTATAGTGCTTTATACCTTGTTTGGACATTATGTCGTTAGAGGGCGCTGTTATCGAACTAATGTTGAATTTTTTAAAAATTTGCATATCACCCGATTAAGTTCTTATTAGCGCAGTTTGATAGATAGCACTGCCCTATGCCTATATAAAAAGTTTCATATCGATCGGATCATTTTCCAGCGAGTATCAGCGTATTCGTTCTGTAAGAGTGAAAATAAGCTGCTTTTCACTAAAAAACACGAAAAAATTGACTTTTTGCAAAATTTCACGGAAACGTTATTTTCGTGTTTTACACACACAAACGCTATCTAATGAAGCTATTTGAGTGTATTTAAGTATATTTCGTTATATGGCACATAATTTAACGCAGAGGTTGTTAAAGAAACCAGCAATACATAGTATAGTGCTTTATACCTTGTTTGGACATTATGTCGTCAGAGGGCGCTGTTATCGAACTAATGATGAATTTTTTAAAAATTTGCATATCACCCGATTAAGTTCTTATTAGCGCAGTTTGATAGATAGCACTGCCCAATGCCTATATAAAAAGTTTCATATCGCTCGGATCATTTTCCAGCGAATATCAGCGTATTCGTGCTATTAGAGTGAAAACAAGCTACTTTTGACTAAAAAACACGAAAAAATTGACTTTTTGCAAAATTTCACGGAAACGTTATTTTCGTGTTTTACACACACAAACGCTATCTAATGAAGCTATTTGAGTGTATTTAAGTATATTTCGTTATATGGCACATAATTTAACGCAGAGGTTGTTAAAGAAACCAGCAATACATAGTATAGTGCTTTATACCTTGTTTGGACATTATGTCGTTAGAGGGCGCTGTTATCGAACTAATGTTGAATTTTTTAAAAATTTGCATATCACCCGATTAAGTTCTTATTAGCGCAGTTTGATAGATAGCACTGCCCTATGCCTATATAAAAAGTTTCATATCGATCGGATCATTTTCCAGCGAGTATCAGCGTATTCGTTCTGTAAGAGTGAAAATAAGCTGCTTTTCACTAAAAAACACGAAAAAATTGACTTTTTGCAAAATTTCACGGAAACGTTATTTTCGTGTTTTACACACACAAACGCTATCTAATGAAGCTATTTGAGTGTATTTAAGTATATTTCGTTATATGGCACATAATTTAACGCAGAGGTTGTTAAAGAAACCAGCAATACATAGTATAGTGCTTTATACCTTGTTTGGACATTATGTCGTCAGAGGGCGCTGTTATCGAACTAATGTTGAATTTTTTAAAAATTTGCATATCACCCGATTAAGTTCTTATTAGCGCAGTTTGATAGATAGCACTGCCCTATGCCTATATAAAAAGTTTCATATCGATCGGATCATTTTCCAGCGAGTATCAGCGTATTCGTTCTGTAAGAGTGAAAATAAGCTGCTTTTCACTAAAAAACACGAAAAAATTGACTTTTTGCAAAATTTCACGGAAACGTTATTTTCGTGTTTTACACACACAAACGCTATCTAATGAAGCTATTTGAGTGTATTTAAGTATATTTCGTTATATGGCACATAATTTAACGCAGAGGTTGTTAAAGAAACCAGCAATACATAGTATAGTGCTTTATACCTTGTTTGGACATTATGTCGTTAGAGGGCGCTGTTATCGAACTAATGTTGAATTTTTTAAAAATTTGCATATCACCCGATTAAGTTCTTATTAGCGCAGTTTGATAGATAGCACTGCCCTATGCCTATATAAAAAGTTTCATATCGATCGGATCATTTTCCAGCGAGTATCAGCGTATTCGTTCTGTAAGAGTGAAAATAAGCTGCTTTTCACTAAAAAACACGAAAAAATTGACTTTTTGCAAAATTTCACGGAAACGTTATTTTCGTGTTTTACACACACAAACGCTATCTAATGAAGCTATTTGAGTGTATTTAAGTATATTTCGTTATATGGCACATAATTTAACGCAGAGGTTGTTAAAGAAACCAGCAATACATAGTATAGTGCTTTATACCTTGTTTGGACATTATGTCGTTAGAGGGCGCTGTTATCGAACTAATGTTGAATTTTTTAAAAATTTGCATATCACCCGATTAAGTTCTTATTAGCGCAGTTTGATAGATAGCACTGCCCTATGCCTATATAAAAAGTTTCATATCGATCGGATCATTTTCCAGCGAGTATCAGCGTATTCGTTCTGTAAGAGTGAAAATAAGCTGCTTTTCACTAAAAAACACGAAAAAATTGACTTTTTGCAAAATTTCACGGAAACGTTATTTTCGTGTTTTACACACACAAACGCTATCTAATGAAGCTATTTGAGTGTATTTAAGTATATTTCGTTATATGGCACATAATTTAACGCAGAGGTTGTTAAAGAAACCAGCAATACATAGTATAGTGCTTTATACCTTGTTTGGACATTATGTCGTTAGAGGGCGCTGTTATCGAACTAATGTTGAATTTTTTAAAAATTTGCATATCACCCGATTAAGTTCTTATTAGCGCAGTTTGATAGATAGCACTGCCCTATGCCTATATAAAAAGTTTCATATCGATCGGATCATTTTCCAGCGAGTATCAGCGTATTCGTTCTGTAAGAGTGAAAATAAGCTGCTTTTCACTAAAAAACACGAAAAAATTGACTTTTTGCAAAATTTCACGGAAACGTTATTTTCGTGTTTTACACACACAAACGCTATCTAATGAAGCTATTTGAGTGTATTTAAGTATATTTCGTTATATGGCACATAATTTAACGCAGAGGTTGTTAAAGAAACCAGCAATACATAGTATAGTGCTTTATACCTTGTTTGGACATTATGTCGTCAGAGGGCGCTGTTATCGAACTAATGATGAATTTTTTAAAAATTTGCATATCACCCGATTAAGTTCTTATTAGCGCAGTTTGATAGATAGCACTGCCCTATGCCTATATAAAAAGTTTCATATCGATCGGATCATTTTCCAGCGAATATCAGCGTATTCGTTCTGTAAGAGTGAAAATAAGCTGCTTTTCACTAAAAAACACGAAAAAATTGACTTTTTGCAAAATTTCACGGAAACGTTATTTTCGTGTTTTACACACACAAACGCTATCTAATGAAGCTATTTGAGTGTATTTAAGTATATTTCGTTATATGGCACATAATTTAACGCAGAGGTTGTTAAAGAAACCAGCAATACATAGTATAGTGCTTTATACCTTGTTTGGACATTATGTCGTTAGAGGGCGCTGTTATCGAACTAATGTTGAATTTTTTAAAAATTTGCATATCACCCGATTAAGTTCTTATTAGCGCAGTTTGATAGATAGCACTGCCCTATGCCTATATAAAAAGTTTCATATCGATCGGATCATTTTCCAGCGAGTATCAGCGTATTCGTTCTGTAAGAGTGAAAATAAGCTGCTTTTCACTAAAAAACACGAAAAAATTGACTTTTTGCAAAATTTCACGGAAACGTTATTTTCGTGTTTTACACACACAAACGCTATCTAATGAAGCTATTTGAGTGTATTTAAGTATATTTCGTTATATGGCACATAATTTAACGCAGAGGTTGTTAAAGAAACCAGCAATACATAGTATAGTGCTTTATACCTTGTTTGGACATTATGTCGTTAGAGGGCGCTGTTATCGAACTAATGTTGAATTTTTTAAAAATTTGCATATCACCCGATTAAGTTCTTATTAGCGCAGTTTGATAGATAGCACTGCCCTATGCCTATATAAAAAGTTTCATATCGATCGGATCATTTTCCAGCGAGTATCAGCGTATTCGTTCTGTAAGAGTGAAAATAAGCTGCTTTTCACTAAAAAACACGAAAAAATTGACTTTTTGCAAAATTTCACGGAAACGTTATTTTCGTGTTTTACACACACAAACGCTATCTAATGAAGCTATTTGAGTGTATTTAAGTATATTTCGTTATATGGCACATAATTTAACGCAGAGGTTGTTAAAGAAACCAGCAATACATAGTATAGTGCTTTATACCTTGTTTGGACATTATGTCGTCAGAGGGCGCTGTTATCGAACTAATGATGAATTTTTTAAAAATTTGCATATCACCCGATTAAGTTCTTATTAGCGCAGTTTGATAGATAGCAATGCCCCTATCAAACTGCGCTAATAAGAACTTAATCGGGTGATATGCAAATTTTTAAAAAATTCAACATTAGTTCGATAACAGCGCCCTCTAACGACATAATGTCCAAACAAGGTATAAAGCACTATACTATGTATTGCTGGTTTCTTTAACAACCTCTGCGTTAAATTATGTGCCATATAACGAAATATACTTAAATACACTCAAATAGCTTCATTAGATAGCGTTTGTGTGTGTAAAACACGAAAATAACGTTTCCGTGAAATTTTGCAAAAAGTCAATTTTTTCGTGTTTTTTAGTCAAAAGTAGCTTGTTTTCACTCTTACAGAACGAATACGCTGATACTCGCTGGAAAATGATCCGATCGATATGAAACTTTTTATATAGGCATTGGGCAGTGCTATCTATCAAACTGCGCTAATAAGAACTTAATCGGGTGATATGCAAATTTTTAAAAAATTCATCATTAGTTCGATAACAGCGCCCTCTGACGACATAATGTCCAAACAAGGTATAAAGCACTATACTATGTATTGCTGGTTTCTTTAACAACCTCTGCGTTAAATTATGTGCCATATAACGAAATATACTTAAATACACTCAAATAGCTTCATTAGATAGCGTTTGTGTGTGTAAAACACGAAAATAACGTTTCCGTGAAATTTTGCAAAAAGTCAATTTTTTCGTGTTTTTTAGTGAAAAGCAGCTTATTTTCACTCTTACAGCACGAATACGCTGATATTCGCTGGAAAATGATCCTAGCGATATGAAACTTTTTATATACGCATAGGGCAGTGCTGTCTATCAAACTGCGCTAATAAGAACTTAATCGGGTGATATGCAAATTTTTAAAAAATTCAACATTAGTTCGATAACAGCGCCCTCTGACGACGTAATGTCCAAACAAGGTATAAAGCACTATACTATGTATTGCTGGTTTCTTTAACAACCTCTGCGTTAAATTATGTGCCATATAACGAAATATACTTAAATACACTCAAATAGCTTCATTAGATAGCGTTTGTGTGTGTAAAACACGAAAATAACGTTTCCGTGAAATTTTGCAAAAAGTCAATTTTTTCGTGTTTTTTAGTGAAAAGCAGCTTATTTTCACTCTTACAGAACGAATACGCTGATACTCGCTGGGAAATGATCCGATCGATATGAAACTTTTTATATAGGCATAGGGCATTGCTATCTATCAAACTGCGCTAATAAGAACTTAATCGGGTGATATGCAAATTTTAAAAAAATTCAACATTAGTTCGATAACAGCGCCCTCTAACGACATAATGTCCAAACAACGTATAAAGCATTATACTATGTATTGCTGGTTTCTTTAACAACCTCTGCGTTAAACTATGTGCCATATAACGAAATATACTTAAATACACTCAAATAGCTTCATTAGATAGCGTTTGTGTGTGTAAAACACGAAAATAACGTTTCCGTGAAATTTTGCAAAAAGTCAATTTTTTCGTGTTTTTTAGTGAAAAGCAGCTTATTTTCACTCTTACAGCACGAATACGCTGATATTCGCTGGAAAATGATCCGATCGATATGAAACTTTTTATATACGCATAGGGCAGTGCTGTCTATCAAACTGCGCTAATAAGAACTTAATCGGGTGATATGCAAATTTTTAAAAAATTCAACATTAGTTCGATAACAGCGCCCTCTGACGACGTAATGTCCAAACAAGGTATAAAGCACTATACTATGTATTGCTGGTTTCTTTAACAACCTCTGCGTTAAATTATGTGCCATATAACGAAATATACTTAAATACACTCAAATAGCTTCATTAGATAGCGTTTGTGTGTGTAAAACACGAAAATAACGTTTCCGTGAAATTTTGCAAAAAGTCAATTTTTTCGTGTTTTTTAGTGAAAAGCAGCTTATTTTCACTCTTACAGAACGAATACGCTGATACTCGCTGGAAAATGATCCGATCGATATGAAACTTTTTATATAGGCATAGGGCAGTGCTATCTATCAAACTGCGCTAATAAGAACTTAATCCGGTGATATGCAAATTTTTAAAAAATTCAACATTAGTTCGATAACAGCGCCCTCTAACGACATAATGTCCAAACAAGGTATAAAGCACTATACTATGTATTGCTGGTTTCTTTAACAACCTCTGCGTTAAATTATGTGCCATATAACGAAATATACTTAAATACACTCAAATAGCTTCATTAGATAGCGTTTGTGTGTGTAAAACACGAAAATAACGTTTCCGTGAAATTTTGCAAAAAGTCAATTTTTTCGTGTTTTTTAGTGAAAAGCAGCTTATTTTCACTCTTACAGGTCCAAACAAGGTATAAAGCACTATACTATGTATTGCTGGTTTCTTTAACAACCTCTGCGTTAAATTATGTGCCATATAACGAAATATACTTAAATACACTCAAATAGCTTCATTAGATAGCGTTTGTGTGTGTAAAACACGAAAATAACGTTTCCGTGAAATTTTGCAAAAAGTCAATTTTTTCGTGTTTTTTAGTGAAAAGCAGCTTATTTTCACTCTTACAGAACGAATACGCTGATACTCGCTGGAAAATGATCCGATCGATATGAAACTTTTTATATAGGCATAGGGCAGTGCTATCTATCAAACTGCGCTAATAAGAACTTAATCGGGTGATATGCAAATTTTTAAAAAATTCAACATTAGTTCGATAACAGCGCCCTCTAACGACATAATGTCCAAACAAGGTATAAAGCACTATACTATGTATTGCTGGTTTCTTTAACAACCTCTGCGTTAAATTATGTGCCATATAACGAAATATACTTAAATACACTCAAATAGCTTCATTAGATAGCGTTTGTGTGTGTAAAACACGAAAATAACGTTTCCGTGAAATTTTGCAAAAAGTCAATTTTTTCGTGTTTTTTAGTGAAAAGCAGCTTATTTTCACTCTTACAGCACGAATACGCTGATATTCGCTGGAAAATGATCCTAGCGATATGAAACTTTTTATATAGGCATAGGGCAGTGCTATCTATCAAACTGCGCTAATAAGAACTTAATCGGGTGATATGCAAATTTTTAAAAAATTCAACATTAGTTCGATAACAGCGCCCTCTGACGACATAATGTCCAAACAAGGTATAAAGCACTATACTATGTATTGCTGGTTTCTTTAACAACCTCTGCGTTAAATTATGTGCCATATAACGAAATATACTTAAATACACTCAAATAGCTTCATTAGATAGCGTTTGTGTGTGTAAAACACGAAAATAACGTTTCCGTGAAATTTTGCAAAAAGTCAATTTTTTCGTGTTTTTTAGTGAAAAGCAGCTTATTTTCACTCTTACAGAACGAATACGCTGATACTCGCTGGAAAATGATCCGATCGATATGAAA
The DNA here is from genome assembly GCF_054136105.1 of Typopeltis vanoorti. Taxonomy (NCBI): domain Eukaryota; kingdom Metazoa; phylum Arthropoda; class Arachnida; order Uropygi; family Thelyphonidae; genus Typopeltis; species Typopeltis vanoorti. The sequence goes on along the minus strand of NC_143572.1, from coordinate 55,474 downwards.
CTTTTTATATAGGCATAGGGCAGTGCTATCTATCAAACTGCGCTAATAAGAACTTAATCGGGTGATATGCAAATTTTTAAAAAATTCAACATTAGTTCGATAACAGCGCCCTCTAACGACATAATGTCCAAACAAGGTATAAAGCACTATACTATGTATTGCTGGTTTCTTTAACAACCTCTGCGTTAAATTATGTGCCATATAACGAAATATACTTAAATACACTCAAATAGCTTCATTAGATAGCGTTTGTGTGTGTAAAACACGAAAATAACGTTTCCGTGAAATTTTGCAAAAAGTCAATTTTTTCGTGTTTTTTAGTGAAAAGCAGCTTATTTTCACTCTTACAGCACGAATACGCTGATATTCGCTGGAAAATGATCCTAGCGATATGAAACTTTTTATATACGCATAGGGCAGTGCTGTCTATCAAACTGCGCTAATAAGAACTTAATCGGGTGATATGCAAATTTTTAAAAAATTCAACATTAGTTCGATAACAGCGCCCTCTGACGACGTAATGTCCAAACAAGGTATAAAGCACTATACTATGTATTGCTGGTTTCTTTAACAACCTCTGCGTTAAATTATGTGCCATATAACGAAATATACTTAAATACACTCAAATAGCTTCATTAGATAGCGTTTGTGTGTGTAAAACACGAAAATAACGTTTCCGTGAAATTTTGCAAAAAGTCAATTTTTTCGTGTTTTTTAGTGAAAAGCAGCTTATTTTCACTCTTACAGAACGAATACGCTGATACTCGCTGGAAAATGATCCGATCGATATGAAACTTTTTATATAGGCATAGGGCAGTGCTATCTATCAAACTGCGCTAATAAGAACTTAATCGGGTGATATGCAAATTTTTAAAAAATTCAACATTAGTTCGATAACAGCGCCCTCTAACGACATAATGTCCAAACAAGGTATAAAGCACTATACTATGTATTGCTGGTTTCTTTAACAACCTCTGCGTTAAATTATGTGCCATATAACGAAATATACTTAAATACACTCAAATAGCTTCATTAGATAGCGTTTGTGTGTGTAAAACACGAAAATAACGTTTCCGTGAAATTTTGCAAAAAGTCAATTTTTTCGTGTTTTTTAGTGAAAAGCAGCTTATTTTCACTCTTACAGCACGAATACGCTGATATTCGCTGGAAAATGATCCTAGCGATATGAAACTTTTTATATACGGCATAGGGCAGTGCTGTCTATCAAACTGCGCTAATAAGAACTTAATCGGGTGATATGCAAATTTTTAAAAAATTCAACATTAGTTCGATAACAGCGCCCTCTGACGACGTAATGTCCAAACAAGGTATAAAGCACTATACTATGTATTGCTGGTTTCTTTAACAACCTCTGCGTTAAATTATGTGCCATATAACGAAATATACTTAAATACACTCAAATAGCTTCATTAGATAGCGTTTGTGTGTGTAAAACACGAAAATAACGTTTCCGTGAAATTTTGCAAAAAGTCAATTTTTTCGTGTTTTTTAGTGAAAAGCAGCTTATTTTCACTCTTACAGAACGAATACGCTGATACTCGCTGGAAAATGATCCGATCGATATGAAACTTTTTATATAGGCATAGGGCAGTGCTATCTATCAAACTGCGCTAATAAGAACTTAATCGGGTGATATGCAAATTTTTAAAAAATTCAACATTAGTTCGATAACAGCGCCCTCTAACGACATAATGTCCAAACAAGGTATAAAGCACTATACTATGTATTGCTGGTTTCTTTAACAACCTCTGCGTTAAATTATGTGCCATATAACGAAATATACTTAAATACACTCAAATAGCTTCATTAGATAGCGTTTGTGTGTGTAAAACACGAAAATAACGTTTCCGTGAAATTTTGCAAAAAGTCAATTTTTTCGTGTTTTTTAGTGAAAAGCAGCTTATTTTCACTCTTACAGAACGAATACGCTGATACTCGCTGGAAAATGATCCGATCGATATGAAACTTTTTATATAGGCATAGGGCAGTGCTATCTATCAAACTGCGCTAATAAGAACTTAATCGGGTGATATGCAAATTTTTAAAAAATTCAACATTAGTTCGATAACAGCGCCCTCTAACGACATAATGTCCAAACAAGGTATAAAGCACTATACTATGTATTGCTGGTTTCTTTAACAACCTCTGCGTTAAATTATGTGCCATATAACGAAATATACTTAAATACACTCAAATAGCTTCATTAGATAGCGTTTGTGTGTGTAAAACACGAAAATAACGTTTCCGTGAAATTTTGCAAAAAGTCAATTTTTTCGTGTTTTTTAGTCAAAAGCAGCTTGTTTTCACTCTTACAGCACGAATACGCTGATATTCGCTGGAAAATGATCCGAGCGATATGAAACTTTTTATATAGGCATAGGGCAAGTGCTATCTATCAAACTGCGCTAATAAGAACTTAATCGGGTGATATGCAAATTTTTAAAAAATTCAACATTAGTTCGATAACAGCGCCCTCTGACGACATAATGTCCAAACAAGGTATAAAGCACTATACTATGTATTGCTGGTTTCTTTAACAACCTCTGCGTTAAATTATGTGCCATATAACGAAATATACTTAAATACACTCAAATAGCTTCATTAGATAGCGTTTGTGTGTGTAAAACACGAAAATAACGTTTCCGTGAAATTTTGCAAAAAGTCAATTTTTTCGTGTTTTTTAGTGAAAAGCAGCTTATTTTCACTCTTACAGAACGAATACGCTGATACTCGCTGGAAAATGATCCGATCGATATGAAACTTTTTATATAGGCATAGGGCAGTGCTATCTATCAAACTGCGCTAATAAGAACTTAATCGGGTGATATGCAAATTTTTAAAAAATTCAACATTAGTTCGATAACAGCGCCCTCTAACGACATAATGTCCAAACAAGGTATAAAGCACTATACTATGTATTGCTGGTTTCTTTAACAACCTCTGCGTTAAATTATGTGCCATATAACGAAATATACTTAAATACACTCAAATAGCTTCATTAGATAGCGTTTGTGTGTGTAAAACACGAAAATAACGTTTCCGTGAAATTTTGCAAAAAGTCAATTTTTTCGTGTTTTTTAGTGAAAAGCAGCTTATTTTCACTCTTACAGCACGAATACGCTGATACTCGCTGGAAAATGATCCAGCGATATGAAACTTTTTATATAGGCATAGGGCAGTGCTGTCTATCAAACTGCGCTAATAAGAACTTAATCGGGTGATATGCAAATTTTTAAAAAATTCAACATTAGTTCGATAACAGCGCCCTCTAACGACATAATGTCCAAACAAGGTATAAAGCACTATACTATGTATTGCTGGTTTCTTTAACAACCTCTGCGTTAAATTATGTGCCATATAACGAAATATACTTAAATACACTCAAATAGCTTCATTAGATAGCGTTTGTGTGTGTAAAACACGAAAATAACGTTTCCGTGAAATTTTGCAAAAAGTCAATTTTTTCGTGTTTTTTAGTGAAAAGCAGCTTATTTTCACTCTTACAGAACGAATACGCTGATACTCGCTGGAAAATGATCCGATCGATATGAAACTTTTTATATAGGCATAGGGCAGTGCTATCTATCAAACTGCGCTAATAAGAACTTAATCGGGTGATATGCAAATTTTTAAAAAATTCAACATTAGTTCGATAACAGCGCCCTCTAACGACATAATGTCCAAACAAGGTATAAAGCACTATACTATGTATTGCTGGTTTCTTTAACAACCTCTGCGTTAAATTATGTGCCATATAACGAAATATACTTAAATACACTCAAATAGCTTCATTAGATAGCGTTTGTGTGTGTAAAACACGAAAATAACGTTTCCGTGAAATTTTGCAAAAAGTCAATTTTTTCGTGTTTTTTAGTGAAAAGCAGCTTATTTTCACTCTTACAGCACGAATACGCTGATATTCGCTGGAAAATGATCCTAGCGATATGAAACTTTTTATATACGCATAGGGCAGTGCTATCTATCAAACTGCGCTAATAAGAACTTAATCGGGTGATATGCAAATTTTTAAAAAATTCAACATTAGTTCGATAACAGCGCCCTCTGACGACGTAATGTCCAAACAAGGTATAAAGCACTATACTATGTATTGCTGGTTTCTTTAACAACCTCTGCGTTAAATTATGTGCCATATAACGAAATATACTTAAATACACTCAAATAGCTTCATTAGATAGCGTTTGTGTGTGTAAAACACGAAAATAACGTTTCCGTGAAATTTTGCAAAAAGTCAATTTTTTCGTGTTTTTTAGTGAAAAGCAGCTTATTTTCACTCTTACAGAACGAATACGCTGATACTCGCTGGAAAATGATCCGATCGATATGAAACTTTTTATATAGGCATAGGGCAGTGCTATCTATCAAACTGCGCTAATAAGAACTTAATCGGGTGATATGCAAATTTTTAAAAAATTCAACATTAGTTCGATAACAGCGCCCTCTAACGACATAATGTCCAAACAAGGTATAAAGCACTATACTATGTATTGCTGGTTTCTTTAACAACCTCTGCGTTAAATTATGTGCCATATAACGAAATATACTTAAATACACTCAAATAGCTTCATTAGATAGTGTTTGTGTGTGTAAAACACGAAAATAACGTTTCCGTGAAATTTTGCAAAAAGTGAATTTTTTCGTGTTTTTTAGTGAAAAGCAGCTTATTTTCACTCTTACAGCACGAATACGCTGATATTCGCTGGAAAATGATCCTAGCGATATGAAACTTTTTATATAGCATAGGGCAGTGCTACATATCAAACTGTGCTAATAAGAACTTAATCGGGTTATGTGCAGATATTTAAAAAATTGATCATTAATTTGATTTCATGGCCCTCTAACGACATAAATTCGAAACAAGCTATAATGCGCTATACTATGTGTTGCTGTATTCTCTGCTTATGTGCTATATATATCGAAATATACTTAAATACACCCAAATAGCTTCAATTGATAGTGTTTGTGTGTGTAAAATACGAAAATAACGTTCCCGTTCATTTTGCAAGAAGTGAATTTTTTCGTGTTTTTCTTCAAAAACTGCTTTATTTTATAATAGCAGTTCTCGGCGGCTATAACTTGCTTGGAAATGCTTCTTTCAATTCGAAACTTTTTCTATAGGTAGAGGGTAGTGCTACATATCAAACTGTACTTAATTGGGTTATATCCAAGTTTTTAAAAAATTGATCATTAATTCGATTTCAGCGCCCTCTAACGACATAAAGTCGAAACAAGCTATAATGCGCTATACTATGTTTTGCTGTATTCTCTGCGTTAAATTATGTGCTGTATAACGAAATATATTTAAATACACTCATATAGCTTCAATTCATAGTGTTTCTGTGTGTAAACCATGAAAATAACGTTCCCGTTGACTTTTGCTTAAAGTGAATTTTTTCGTGTTTTTCTAAAAAACTGCTTTATTTTACCTTTGCAGTTCACGGCGGCTGTAACTTGCTTTCAAATGCTTATTTCGATTCGAAACTTTTCTATAGTTATAGGGCAGTGCTACATATCAAACTGTGCTAATAAGAACTTAACGGGTTATATCCACATTTTTAAAAAAATTGATCATTATTTCGATTTCAGCGTCCTCTAACGAGATAAAGTCGAAACAAGCTATAATGCGTATACTATGTATTGCTATATTCTCTGCGTTAAATTATGTGCTATATAACGAAATGTACTTAAATACACCGAAGTAGCTTCAATTGATAGTGTTTGTGTGTGTAAAACATTAAAATAAAGTTACCGTTCACTTTTGCAAAAAGTGAATTTTTTCGTATTTTTCTTGAAAACTGCTTTATTTTACAATAGCAGTTCACGGGGGCTGTAACTTGCTTTGAAATGCTTATTTCGATTCGAATCTTTTTCTATAGGTATAGGGCAGTGCTGCATAATTTTTTTTTAAAAATTGATCATTAATTCGATTTCAGCGTCCTCTAACGACATAAAGTCGAAACAAGCTATAATGCGCTATATATGTATTGCTGTATTCTCTACGTTAAATTATGTGCTATATAACGAAATATTCTTAAATACACCCAAATAGCTTCAATTGATAGTGTCTGTGTGTGTAAAACACGAAAATAACGTTCCCGTTCACTTTTGCAAAAAGTGAATTTTTTCGTGTTTTTCTTCAAAAACTGCTTTATTTTGCAATAGCAGTTCACGGCGGCTGTAACTTTCTTGGAAATGCTTATTTCGATTCGAAACTTTTTCTATAGGTATAGGGCAGTGCTACATTTCCAACTGTGCTAACTTAATCGGGTTATACGCAAATTTTTAAGAAATTGATCATTAATTCAATTTCAGCGCCCTCTGACGACATAGAAGTCGAAACAAGCTATAATGCGCTATACTGTATATTTCTGTATTCTCTGCTTTAAATTATGTGCTCAATAACGAAATTTTCTTAAATACACCCAAATAGTTCAATTGATAACGTTTGTGTGTGTAAAACACGAAAATAACGTTCCCGTTCAGTTTTGCAAAAAGTGAATTTTTTCGTGTTTTTTCTTCAAAAACTGCTTTATTTTACCCTTATAATTCTCGGCGGCTGTAACTTGTTTCGAAATGCTTATTTCGATTCAAAACGTTTTCTATAGGTATAGGGCAGTGCTACATATCAAACGCTGCTAATAACAACTTAATCGGATGATAAGCAAAATTTTAAAAAATTGAATATTAGTTCGATATCAGCGCACTCTAACGACATACTGTCGAAACAAGCTGTAATGCGCTTTACTATGTATTGCTGGATTCTTTAACAATATCTGCGTTAAATTATGTGTCATATAACGAACTATACTTATATACACCCAAATAGCTTCAATTCATAGTGTTTGTGTGTGTAAAATACCAAAATAACGCTCCCGTGAACTTTTGCAAAAAGTGAATTTTTTCGTGTTTTTTCTTCAAAAACTGCTTGATTTTACCATTACAGCAGGCGTCGGCGTTTACGCGCTGGGAAATGCTTATAGCGACATGAAACGTTTTCTATAGGTATATGGCAGTACTGCCTATCATATTTTGCTAATTAGCACTTAATCTGGTGATATGAATATTTTTTAAAAATTCAAAATTATTTCGATTTTAACGCCCTCTAAGGACATAATGTCGAAACAAGTTATAATGCACTATACTATATATTGCTGTTTTCATTAACGACCTCTGCATTAAATTATTTGCCACATAACGAAATATACTTAAATACACGTAAATAGCTTCAGTTGATAATATTTGTGTGTAAAACACGAATATAATGCTCCTGTGCACTTTTGCAAAAAATGCATTTTTCTGTTTTCTCTTTAAAAAATGCTTTGATTTTACCATTACAGCACACTTCGGCTCTTACGCGCTGTGAAATGCTTATAACAGGACGGATATAATTAAAACCACCATCATAACATTAGTACAAATCAAATGCATACTGTATATATGGCATACGGTCACAGGCGGAAAAATGCACCCGACCACGTGTATGGCACTTTGCAATTGACATCGTGGGTTGAGCTTAACGACTGTGGGTAGATGAATGAGGATAACATACAAAATATAAAAGTTGCTGTGGGCAAATGAATGGGGATATCTGTTTATCGATTTCGGGAAGGACGTCACATAACAGGATGTCTTAAATTTTTTTTGTTGGTCATGGAAAACTCCACAGGGAAATAAGGCGATTCATATCTGCTGGAAGTGTGTGTAGATGGGGGGAATTAATGGCTTTGGGATGTTCTGAGTGAAATTTTTGGGTATATGCAGGGGATGGTTTGGACAGGATAAGGGATGCCATCCATGATGGAATCCATGGATGTGAAGTTCCTATTCAGTATTATGATGAATGGAATAAGAGAAAAACATTTTTTCCTCGTCTCACAAAGTACTTAGAAAATGGAACAGTTTACATGTGGCAAGTCTAATAAGAGAGTGCGTGAAGATAAAAGTTGTTGTGGGGCTAGCTTCATGAGTACGGGCAGATGAATGGGGATAACGTATAAAATATAAAAATTGCTATGGGGAGATGAATGGGGATTAAAGATAAACATCGTTGTGGGCAAATGAACCAAGGTATCATCGGGATAGCGCTGACATTCCCCATTCAGTTGCCAGTGGTACCAATGGCACTAAAAATGTTGTGGGGTGAGCTTAACGAGTGTAGGTAGATGAATAGGGATCACATATAAAATATAAAAGTTGTTGTGGGCAGATGATTGGGGATTTCACCGGGGGTGACATACCCATTCATTTGCCCACAACAAATCGGAAACTGATAACCTTTTATTTGTTTAATAAAAATTAAAACTTTGTTCAGTGAAGATACACTTTTAATCGTTTACTTCCAACTTAATTATGTTTCCGTATGTATTTGTAAATGTTTATGTATATGTAAATGTAATATGCAAATATTGTATGTAAATATGTAAATGTAACATGTACGTATGTTGGAAATCCCCACATACATTTAAAAAAATTATATAACTTAGTGGTCCGTAGGATTGTTTTTAGGCATGTTACTGGTCCTTGGGCTTAGAAAGTTTGAGAAACGCTGCTATAGGCTATTATTCGCGCGTCATTGCTTCTCTGACCTTGTTGATTTTTTGTATCTATATTGCAGTGCTAATTTCAAACGGTGCAAATAAGAAGTTAATTGGGTGATATGCATATTAATAAAATTGCAAGATTTTTGCGATCTCAGCGACCTCTGACGGCCTAATGGTAGTAAAAGCATTAAATTCACGTATATTATATATTGCTGTGTTCTCAATGTAAGTTTTTTGTGTTTTCTGTTCAAAAAATCTTGAATTTTCCACGATATGCTATACGTGAAGAAAATTACTTAAATACACACAACGTGCTCCAATGTATAGCATTTCTGTGTAAAACCACTAAAACAACGCGTCTGTGCAGATTACTAAATTTTGCATTTTTTCTTGTTTTCCGTTCAAAATACCTTGAATTTCCCAAGATGTGTGGTTTTTTTCAGTAGTTCAGCTCAGGGTGCAATCCTTTGGGCTATTATTGGCATGGAATATCTTTTACGACTAGTTCCTACGTTCCTTTTTCTGTAGTGATATGGCAGTGCTAACATTGAAACCATGCAAATAAGAAGCTAATCGGATGATATGCAAATTAGTAAAGAATTGCAAGATTTGTGCGATCTCACCCGCCCTCTCACGGCATAATGGTCGTTACAACGCTAAATTCAGGTACACTATGTATTGCTGTGTTCTCTATCATTCGCTAGGTTTAATTATGCTATATATAAGGAAAATTACTTTAATATGCACAGCGTGCTCTAATATATAGAATTTTTGTGTAAAAACAGGAAAATATCGCGTTAGTGCACTTTACTAAAATTCCATTTTTCCCTGTTTTCTGTTCAAAATGGCTTGAATTTTGCCAAGATGTGGGGTTATTTTCCATAGTTTCCTTCACAATGCAATCCTAAAGGCTCTTGTTCGCGCGGAATTGCTTATGTGACTTCGTTGAATTTTCTATAGCTATTTCGCAGAGTAACATTCAAAAGGTGCAAATAAGATGTTAATCGGCTGATATGCAATTTAAAAAAAAAATACAAGATATTCATTAATTGTGAGATCTTAGCGCCCTCTAACGGCATAATGCTCGTTACAACGTACGCACGACTTTCTCTAATTAATAGCATTTTTGTGTAAAAACATGGAAATAACTCTTTTTTTTGCACTTTACTAAAAATTTCATTTTTTCCCTCTTTTCTGTTCAGTAAACAGTGATATCGAAACGATGTCTGGTGAAATGCAGTTGTTTTCAGAAATTTCACGTTTTCAGCTCACAATGCAATCTTAACGAAAATATGATCACAAATATATTGTGATCATATTTTCTAATCTTTTGATCATATTTGCTTTACCTAAATGGTAGTGCTAACATTTGGATAGTGCAAATAAAAAGTTAATCAGGTAGTATGCAAGTTAATAAAAAATTGCAATACATTCATTAATTGTGCAATCTCAGCGTCCTTTAACAGCATAATTTTAGTTACAGCGTTAAATACATGTACGATGTGTTGCTGTGTTCTCAATCAATCGCTGATATAAATTATACTATATGAAACGAAAATGACTTATAATACACACGACGTGCTACAACATATTACATTTTTGAGTAATCAAGAAAATAACGCATTTGTGCACTTTACAAAAAATGTCCCTTTTTCGTGTTTTCTCTGAAAACACCTTTATTTCGGAACGATGTGTGCTGAAATGCAGTAGTTTTCAGAAATTTCACATTTTTTACCTCGCAATGCCTTCTTAAGTGGTATTATAGGCGCGTAATTTCTTTATGTTAGGCTGGATATTTCTGTAGCTATACTATGCATTGCTATTTTATCTATCAATCGTTGTGATAAATAATCCTATAAGTAACGAAAATTGCTTATATACACACGTTGTTCTACAATTTATAGGATTTTTGTGTAAAAACGCGAAAATAATGCGCTTATGCACTTTACTAAAAAAATTCATTTTTTCGTGTTTTCTTCAAAAGAAACCTTGATTTCTGACCAATGTGTGCTTATTGCCAGTAGTTCACAGAAACAGTCACATTTTCAGCTCACAATGCTATGTTATGTGCGTTTTACTTGAGTATTGACTTTTATGTAGTTATATGTCAGTGCTAACATCACAAGGATGGAAATAAGAAGTTAATCAGGTGATATGCAAATTAAGTAAAAATTGCAAGATATTCATTAATTGTGCGATCTAAGCGCCCGTCAGCGACAGAATGGTCGTCACAACGTTAAATTCACGTATACTTTCTGTGCTCTATCAATCACTAAGTTAAATTATGCTATATGTAACGAAAATAACTTAACACACATACACCGTTGCTCCAATTTATAGCATTTTTTGTAAAATCACGGAAATTACACGCTGTGCCCGTTACAAAAAATTACGATTTTTCTTTTTTTGTGTTCAAAAATCCTTGATTTCGAAATGATGTGTGCTGAAATGCAGTAGTTTTTACAAATTTCACATTTTTAGCTCACAGCAGTGCAATTCTATGGGCTATTACAGGCGGCGCTCAATTCCTTGTATGAGTACATTGATTTACTGTAACTATATGGCAGTCCTAACATTCAAGAAAAGTTAATCAGTTAAACTATTTTACTTTCTTTCCTATTAGAAATAAACATTTGATAATAACAGAAATATTTAATCTTATTTTATTTGTGCTTCGTGAGTGAATGAGAATAATAGAATATTATATTATTGTTGTGTAGCTATTGTTATTATCACCATACTGTCATTATAGGATACAGTTTACATTATGATAACACAATAAGATTTCTGATATAAATTGATACGTACATGGAAAAAGTCCCTTTATCCCACATTTAGTAAAATGTTACTATCACTAATAATACTAATAGGCGAACATATCCAGTCTGACAACATAAACTTCAAGGTCTTTGACTCTTTGAAGAAATGGTCAGACAACATTTCCACCAACACCAACTTCACAATCATACACACAAACATAAGAAGTATAAAAAAACACTGACTTACATTGATAACACAGCTCAATTATACCATGATAAACATAGATGCGCTAATACTGACCGAAGTTGCAATTAACGACACAGAAATTTACGCATACAACATAAATAATTATCAAACCTACAACTTATGCAGACCAAACAAAAGAGGAGGTGGAATTGTGGCATTTATCAGAGAAAAATACAATGTGACAGAAAAACAAACAAACTTCGAACATGCGGAAACACTAATTTTGGAACTCACAAATAGCCACAATAGCATCAAATACACAATAAACACAATATACAGACCCCCAGATAATAATCCACTCAGTTTTCTTCACGAGTTAGAATCATGGCTAAGCGGCATCGAACCGCATAAAACACACAGGCTCATCCTAATAGGATACATTAACATAAATACTCTTGACCACGCTTCTTCAACCACTAACACATATCTTGATATACTAAGTCAGTACAACATAAACCCTACCATTAACTCCCCAACAAGAGAAGAAATACTCAATAACTCACTAACACAATCATGCACTGATCATATCAATATACGGGCTCCCATCCATACATATACATCATCAGTAATTAACGTAAAAATTGCCGATCACTACTTTGTCTCAACTTCGTTTAATTACGTTTCCTGCCCCCCCCCCCCTCCCACCACCACAAAAGTCGAGAAAACTCGATCATACTAAAGAGCATTGTCGATAGCCAAGTAAAAAATACAGACTGGAATTCCCTACTTAAAATAAACGATCCTGTTACATTATACAAGAATTTTCAACTAAAGTTCACAGAAATATACAAAAACAACAAAACCTACACAAACGAGGCGACAAACAGACAACAATCCATGGATAAATGACGACATACTAAATACTATTACTGAAAACGAAAATCTATGGAAAAAACTTAAAAAGTCACTCAGTAACACACATTTACAAACCTTATACAAAAACACAAGAAATAAACTAACAACAAAAATTCGTAGGGCAAAATCACGCTACTACTTCCAAAAATTCATGGGATATAACGACAACATTAAGCAAACATGGGCTACACTCAACGAATTAGTAACCAGAAAAAAGAAAACTTCAGCACAAGATTTTATTGCAAAAAGCTTCGGTCAGGACACAAACCAAGAGGGAGTAGCAGACTCATTCAACCATGCTTTCAGAAACAACATCAGACAACTCAAAAAAGACAAACTACCAACGATCAACAAAAAACTACCAACACAAAGTCAACAACAAACCACCCATAACAAAACAGGAACTGAAAGAAGCATTCCTAAAACTGAAACCAAAGACCACTCCAGGAATAGACAAAATAAGACTCACAGACCTTATAACACACTTTGAACAAATAAATCCAATACTTTTGAAACTCGTGAACATAATATTCGACACAGGCATTATTCCACAACAACTAAAAACTGCAGTAATTACGCCAATATACAAACACGGCAAAAGAAACGATACTCAGAACTACAGACCAATAGCTACACTACCAGTCATCTTAAAAATTCTAGAAAAAATAACATACACCAGACTACAGAACTATTTACAGAAGTACAACATCATCTCAAAACCAATACGACTTTCAGAAAACAAAAAAGCACCATTACTTTATTAGAAGACATCGCAGACACAATAAACAAAGCTCTCGACAAAAACAAGTACGCCGTCCTTATACTGCTCGACCTAACCAAAGCATTTGACACACTTGAATATGACATACTACTCACCACGCTATACTCAATAGGTATAAGAGGAACACTGCATACATGGTTCAAGAGCTACCTCTCAAACAGAACACAAGTAACAAAAATAGGTACATGTCACAGTAGGAGTATATAAGTAAAACACGGTGTACCTCGAGGTGCCATATTATCACCCACTCTATTCAACATATACATTAACGGTGTTCATAACATATCCATAAGAAGTCAAACATTTCAATACGCAGTGACACTGCACTACTAGCAATCCACACAGACATTAAAACAGCTCTCTGCAAAGCACAACAAGACCTAAACGAAATCACAACATACTTCCCCCAAAATGCAATTCTAATCAAGGCACCAAAACATAGATGTTGATAATACACAACCCAAGAATCATACGCCCCGCATCACTATCGATACATTGTCACACATACTGCTGCATTAACAACAAAAATACCTGCCAATGTTCCGAAATCAAACCTGTAGCACACGCAAAATACCTCGGTCTCTATATAGATTCCCACCTTAAATGGACAAAGCATATAGAATACCTACACACCAAATTCCGGATCATCGCAGCAAAACTCTTCCAAGTTAAAGACATTATTCCACCCAACATAAAAAAAACTTCTGTATCACGGTATCTGCGAATCCCTACTCAGATACGGAATAACAGTCTATACAAATACACCAATCAGCCACCTAACAAAATGAGAAACACTACACAGGAAAATCGTGTCAACAGTGATCTGGACACCTTACACGCAACAACTAATATCCGACTAGCACATGGCGATACACAGAATTCTGAGCATTAAAAACCTGAAACACTATATGACATTAACAAGGAATTACTTCAAAATCACCTATAGAAACAACAGAGACACATATCGTAAAACACGACCTACGACAACTCTTTACATCCCCACACCCTTCAACAACTCATACGGTTCTTTTGTGAGATCAGATCAGATACCCACGCAACTCAACAACCTACCAAGAAAGTTAAAACACGTGGATAACTACAGAACATTAAAAAACGAACTCTGGAAAATATACCAACAAAGTTAAGAAACCATTAACACTAATATACACATCACAAATCACTAGCATCCAATGCCTACATCCCATACATAAACAGTAGCAACAACACAAATAGTGAAGGCTAAATCCCACTCTCTTCATAAAAGCTAACCCAAGCTTCGAAGTAGGTGGCATTAACATGCCTCATTCATCTACAAGTAATCCTTATAAGCAAATGCAGAAATTTGTATGTATAATCATTCTTTCTCTTTCTCAAACTTAAAAAAAATATAATAATAATAAATAAATAAATAAATAACGCTATTTTCTATGTTCTATATTCTGAAAGTAGCCATATTTCAAGTAATGTAAAACTTGAAGTCTGGTATGTTCTAGAGAAACAGTGGAATTTTCCAAGTGTTACTTTTGCATTTGCTAGTTGTGGAAAACTTAGGATTTCATAGCTCATCCAGAAAACTTTGCTCTGTAAGAACTCTGACCATGATATTTCTGAAAAAAAAATAAAAAAATTATCCTAGTTTCATTCGTTTTTATAAATTAGGACTCTTTCCCCACAAAACAAACAAATTTGCCCCCGAACATCCGTTTCCCAGATATGAGATTTGTGGTCCATATTATATGCCTCTAAAGCAGATGTGAGGAGAGCGCAACAGTTTTCTTCGATTAGAAAACCTGGGTTCGTAATCTATGCCGTACTATGAGAACCTCATCGGGGCTTTTCAACTGAAAATAAGTTAATCTCATACGGAGATGATGGTTTTTCTCTACCAGGAAGTCGCGTTTTTCGGCAAACAGGCAAATCACTGGAAAATCACCCAATGTACTTGCTCCATAGTTGGCTCTGCTATATTTTCAATCAAACCAAAATCACGGCCTTAGTCTACGCAATTATTTTCCTGATTGAGACAACTAAGCTTGGGTAACCAAATGGAGAACTTCGCTGTTTTATTTACTAAGTGGCTGCGGATTAGACTCTTCAATTCTGGCACGAATACTTATGAAAATATTTATCTAGGTAGGTGAATAGCTTCGTGTAAATAGCTTAGTGCAAGGCCATCATCCAGTTTATTGGAGGCTTGAAAATAAAGTATGTTAGTCTTATTTTTGATGTTAATTACATATAGCATTAACGTGTTATAGATTTCCAAACTTGTGGTTATGGAAATAAAAAGAAGTATTTGCACCTAGATGGCATATGTCGTGATGATCCCCGCCCCCCGATTTTATTTTATTCCCTCAATAGGTTCTATTAGCTAATAGGTTCTATTAGCGACTTCGAGAGGAACAATATATTATTCTGTGTGTTATAAAAACAACTTAAACAAATTCCTCTTTAAGAGGAACTGGAATCATTACACTCAGCCATCTCTCTACCAATTCTTCTAATCCGGAATAGGACTGTTTGATGATCCTGAAAGGATTTTGTTTTTGTTTTCCTACTGTTCAAAATTTATGTCTTGAACATCATGGAACGACTTAAAACAACGATGAACGCACCAAACAGTTATACATTCTGAACACCAGATTATTGTTTCCTTTCTGACTTTTTTAAGCAGACGCAACATTTGCGTGCAGTGTTTTTTATTTTTTGTGGGTGGTAAAGTTTCCGAGAAACAGTTAGTTAGCAGAGTTCAACTACAGAAGTCTGGAAGGATTGCCTGTTTTCTTACTTGCTGAAGAAGGACCATGCTTTGGCGATTTCTACTCTGTAATCTAGATATGTTACGGTTGACATATATTTTTCTTGTACACGAGGAAACTGTTCCAAATAATAAAATCTGATATATGTCTAAACACTTTTTGTTTTCTAATATTTTTATGCTGCTTCTTCATTACACAGTAAAATGATAGCTACTAATCGCACCTCTGGACTCCTTCCATAGTGTCGGTATATGAAAAACACAGCAATGAGTTTGTCTTTCTTGAAACCATGCTTCTCCGCGGATTCTATTGATGTATTGTGCAGAGAAGACAGCAGAAAAATATGTTTTTTGTCTTTCCAACGTAGTACAAGGACTTTTGCCATTCAAATTTCCCTCGCTACTAAACTCCGATTTCAAATTTCGACAGATCTGGAGGATGCTTGCTTTTTTGAATTTAGGTACAATAACAATCTGTACGATGCTGTAATGCAAAACAGCGAGTTCATGACACACATAGTAGTTATCCATTGTAACTCAGTAACATTTCACCACTAAGGGGTCTAGTAATTCCATTACTGCGGCATCGACAAGGGAAGATCCCAATATTTATCATGTTTGTGTACAGCCTGCTTTCCCCTATAAAGTTTATAATCCTAAAGTTATCAGCATAACTTTACCCCATATTTTGCTCTCTTTTGGGGAATATATTGCTTATATTTCAATCTGACTTTGAATGTCATAATGCTTTCATTGATATCCTCTCTCTCTCTCTCTCTCTCTCTCTCTCTTCTCTCTCTCTCTCTCTCTCTCTCTCTCTCTCTCTCTCTCTCTCTCTCTGTCAAGAATGTATAGTGATCTAAATTTCTGACGAATTTTCATCAGAAAATCATAAATTTTTGTTGAGGACTGGGAAGTATGTGTTGCCTGATCATATTCCTCATTATTCTGAAAATGCAAATACTTCACAATGAGACTGAATTGTTTTTTAGTCAAGACGTCACGAACATTAACATGTCCAGAATCCATTCTATAGACCAATACATGTAGAAATACATTTCGAGAGTAGGCCTTTTCGCGATGCCTTGCTCAATCAAGAGAGTTATAAATGTATGTTGTATGTTGATATCTATTGGGCTCGAAAGTGCACTGCGAGAATGCGAACAGTACTCAACTTGCTGATGCTGGTGGCAAACATAAAGTGAGTCTATTTCAATATGAAGGAAAGAACATTATCGTCTAGAAATAGAGGGAAGGCGACTAAAATATTGTCGTGTCGAAATCTTCAGTAGTTCCTGGCTTATGAATGGAACTGTGGACAAGCTGGTATGCGTTTAGTGACGATCACCCCCATCTTCCGCATGAAGGCATGTCTAAACTTAAGATTTCATAGCTCATCCAGAAAACTTTGCTCTGTAAGAACCGTGACCATGATATTTCTGAAAAGTAAAAAATTTATCCTACTTTAATTCCTTTTTAGAAATTAGGACTCTTTTCCCATGCAAAACAAACAAATTTGAACTTTTCTGAACTTTTCCAGAACTTTAATCACAATTTAATTTCCATATCTTAATATTAAAAGTTATCTGGTACAATTACTTGGGAAAAATAACGAATTCAAAAAGAAAGTGCACAGATGTTACCTAGCAGCATTTGTGTGTGTCATAGTTTGGAGTCTGAACTTTTCCAGAACTTTAATCACAATTTAATTTCCATATCTTAATATTAAAAGTTATCTGGTACAATTACTTGGGAAAAATAACGAATTCAAAAAGAAAGTGCACAGATGTTACCTAGCAGCATTTGTGTGTGTCATAGTTTGGCGTCTGAACTTTTCCAGAACTTTAATCACAATTTAATTTCCATATCTTAATATTAAAAGTTATCTGGTACAATTACTTGGGAAAAATAACGAATTCAAAAAGAAAGTGCACAGATGTTACCTAGCAGCATTTGTGTGTGTCATAGTTTGGAGTCTGGGAGGGGGAGGGGTGAGCCATCAAAGGCGAAATACAATTTTAATTCTATTATAAAAATTTTGGAAATAAAATTTCATTTTGACGCATGCACCTATACATGCTTATAGGTGCATGTATAGGTGCATACAAACTATCGCTTTTTCAGAACTGGCCGCATAATATCAATATTCGCAGAAGATATGTACAAAATATGTACATAAGAGTTGACTTCATCACTGTTATTTCGATTTGTAGTGATTGATTAGGGGAAAACAAGAAAGTTGAAGTATAAAGAACTACAGATTACATTATAAGGATTATACGTTATGTAATATGATTCAAGATTTACATGTGATTCTCTATAAAGAAGAGTAAACCTTCAATCAATCTGTTAACTAACTTTCGAACTAAGATTATGAATAAAAAATAAATAAAATTTAATTTGGAACAGTGGAGGCTGTATTTAAAATTCGGATTTTCATTAATTTATAAAATAATTGTTTGGCAAAAATAATTATCTTGAATTAAGTTCTGGGAGAATAAAATGTAATGGCGACCAAGATAATTAGCAAAAAAAATTTGATAGAGACATTGTTCTTCCAAAGTGATACCATATTAAGTGAAGAAATATCAAAGGATTTCTTATTTGAGCTGGCATTAAAAATTATAATTATACTACAGAAAAATAGCAAAAATAAAGGTAACTTGAAAGTATTTAGTCTAATATAACTTAGATTCCACTGACTGAGCATACGGCAAGCAACTGCGTTTCTGTCAACAATTAACTAAACGCACCTACATACGCGAAGTAATTTGGTAAAGTGTTATCGTCAGCATGAAGGATAATGGCCCCTTCTGATGGGCATGAAGGTCCAGTGGTATAGCTAGAGCTTTTGCCGTCCGGGGCGATCTCTGAGTTTGCCGTCCCTTTCAATACACACCAAAAATACTACTAAAAGTCAAATCGATGTATAGGGAAATAAATTAAGACACTATATGTTTACTTTTTAAGCAAAACTTTAATTTCAAAATTCTAAAATGTTACTTTTCTTGCTTTTATGTTAGCAAAATCGTCGATGACATTGGTGAAGTCTATTTCATAGTAATGTAGGTAATTCTTAATCAATTTTATTTAGAAAAAATCCTCTCACAACTAGCAATACTTACAGCAATTATGAGGAAAATTCGCAGTAGTATTACAATATTTGGAACTGAGTTCTCGAGACTGTATTATAGAATTAACTGCAAAAGTTCAAAAAGATTCAAAGTGCCTCCCCCCCCCCCACGAACTACGCCTCTGTGTAGGTCAAATATACTTTTTATCACGTTCGCTACCACGCTACTTCGGCATAGTCTGTTCCCCCACGCCGAGCAATTTCACTTCTTCAAAATCAGTACGGTAATCTCGTTGCCGGCGGTAAGCGTCATACGAGTATACTCGTAGCTGGCTTGTGTAGCTGGTTTACCAGCTACACAAGCCAGTTGGCAGCGAACGTTGTGTTCGCTGCCAACAATGTTTGAAAGAACAATGATCTTTCAACAGGTGGTCTGAATCGTATATAAGATTGGGGGGGGGGTGGGGGGGGGGGGGGGTGGGGGGGGGGGGGGGTGGGGGGGGGGGGGGGTGGGGGGGGGGGGGGGTGGGGGGGGGGGGGGGTGGGGGGGGGGGGGGGTGGGGGGGGGGGGGGGTGGGGGGGGGGGGGGGTGGGGGGGGGGGGGGGTGGGGGGGGGGGGGGGTGGGGGGGGGGGGGGGTGGGGGGGGGGGGGGGTGGGGGGGGGGGGGGGTGGGGGGGGGGGGGGGTGGGGGGGGGGGGGGGTGGGGGGGGGGGGGGGTGGGGGGGGGGGGGGGTGGGGGGGGGGGGGGGTGGGGGGGGGGGGGGGTGGGGGGGGGGGGGGGTGGGGGGGGGGGGGGGTGGGGGGGGGGGGGGGTGGGGGGGGGGGGGGGTGGGGGGGGGGGGGGGTGGGGGGGGGGGGGGGTGGGGGGGGGGGGGGGTGGGGGGGGGGGGGGGTGGGGGGGGGGGGGGGTGGGGGGGGGGGGGGGTGGGGGGGGGGGGGGGTGGGGGGGGAAGAGTGAAAATAAGCTGCTTTTCACTAAAAAACACGAAAAAATTGACTTTTTGCAAAATTTCACGGAAACGTTATTTTCGTGTTTTACACACACAAACGCTATCTAATGAAGCTATTTGAGTGTATTTAAGTATATTTCGTTATATGGCACATAGTTTAACGCAGAGGTTGTTAAAGAAACCAGCAATACATAGTATAATGCTTTATACCTTGTTTGGACATTATGTCGTTAGAGGGCGCTGTTATCGAACTAATGTTGAATTTTTTAAAAATTTGCATATCACCCGATTAAGTTCTTATTAGCGCAGTTTGATAGATAGCACTGCCCTATGCCTATATAAAAAGTTTCATATCGATCGGATCATTTTCCAGCGAGTATCAGCGTATTCGTTCTGTAAGAGTGAAAATAAGCTGCTTTTCACTAAAAAACACGAAAAAATTGACTTTTTGCAAAATTTCACGGAAACGTTATTTTCGTGTTTTACACACACAAACGCTATCTAATGAAGCTATTTGAGTGTATTTAAGTATATTTCGTTATATGGCACATAATTTAACGCAGAGGTTGTTAAAGAAACCAGCAATACATAGTATAGTGCTTTATACCTTGTTTGGACATTACGTCGTTAGAGGGCGCTGTTATCGAACTAATGTTGAATTTTTTAAAAATTTGCATATCACCCGATTAAGTTCTTATTAGCGCAGTTTGATAGACAGCACTGCCCTATGCGTATATAAAAAGTTTCATATCGCTCGGATCATTTTCCAGCGAATATCAGCGTATTCGTGCTGTAAGAGTGAAAACAAGCTACTTTTGACTAAAAAACACGAAAAAATTGACTTTTTGCAAAATTTCACGGAAACGTTATTTTCGTGTTTTACACACACAAACGTTATCTAATGAAGCTATTTGAGTGTATTTAAGTATATTTCGTTATATGGCACATAGTTTAACGCAGAGGTTGTTAAAGAAACCAGCAATACATAGTATAATGCTTTATACCTTGTTTGGACATTATGTCGTTAGAGGGCGCTGTTATCGAACTAATGTTGAATTTTTTAAAAATTTGCATATCACCCGATTAAGTTCTTATTAGCGCAGTTTGATAGATAGCACTGCCCTATGCCTATATAAAAAGTTTCATATCGATCGGATCATTTTCCAGCGAGTATCAGCGTATTCGTTGTGTAAGAGTGAAAATAAGCTGCTTTTCACTAAAAAACACGAAAAAATTGACTTTTTGCAAAATTTCACGGAAACGTTATTTTCGTGTTTTACACACACAAACGCTATCTAATGAAGCTATTTGAGTGTATTTAAGTATATTTCGTTATATGGCACATAATTTAACGCAGAGGTTGTTAAAGAAACCAGCAATACATAGTATAATGCTTTATACCTTGTTTGGACATTATGTCGTTAGAGGGCGCTGTTATCGAACTAATGTTGAATTTTTTAAAAATTTGCATATCACCCGATTAAGTTCTTATTAGCGCAGTTTGATAGATAGCACTGCCCTATGCCTATATAAAAAGTTTCATATCGATCGGATCATTTTCCAGCGAGTATCAGCGTATTCGTTCTGTAAGAGTGAAAATAAGCTGCTTTTCACTAAAAAACACGAAAAAATTGACTTTTTGCAAAATTTCACGGAAACGTTATTTTCGTGTTTTACACACACAAACGCTATCTAATGAAGCTATTTGAGTGTATTTAAGTATATTTCGTTATATGGCACATAATTTAACGCAGAGGTTGTTAAAGAAACCAGCAATACATAGTATAGTGCTTTATACCTTGTTTGGACATTACGTCGTTAGAGGGCGCTGTTATCGAACTAATGTTGAATTTTTTAAAAATTTGCATATCACCCGATTAAGTTCTTATTAGCGCAGTTTGATAGACAGCACTGCCCTATGCGTATATAAAAAGTTTCATATCGCTCGGATCATTTTCCAGCGAATATCAGCGTATTCGTGCTGTAAGAGTGAAAACAAGCTACTTTTGACTAAAAAACACGAAAAAATTGACTTTTTGCAAAATTTCACGGAAACGTTATTTTCGTGTTTTACACACACAAACGTTATCTAATGAAGCTATTTGAGTGTATTTAAGTATATTTCGTTATATGGCACATAGTTTAACGCAGAGGTTGTTAAAGAAACCAGCAATACATAGTATAATGCTTTATACCTTGTTTGGACATTATGTCGTTAGAGGGCGCTGTTATCGAACTAATGTTGAATTTTTTAAAAATTTGCATATCACCCGATTAAGTTCTTATTAGCGCAGTTTGATAGATAGCACTGCCCTATGCCTATATAAAAAGTTTCATATCGATCGGATCATTTTCCAGCGAGTATCAGCGTATTCGTTCTGTAAGAGTGAAAATAAGCTGCTTTTCACTAAAAAACACGAAAAAATTGACTTTTTGCAAAATTTCACGGAAACGTTATTTTCGTGTTTTACACACACAAACGCTATCTAATGAAGCTATTTGAGTGTATTTAAGTATATTTCGTTATATGGCACATAATTTAACGCAGAGGTTGTTAAAGAAACCAGCAATACATAGTATAGTGCTTTATACCTTGTTTGGACATTACGTCGTTAGAGGGCGCTGTTATCGAACTAATGTTGAATTTTTTAAAAATTTGCATATCACCCGATTAAGTTCTTATTAGCGCAGTTTGATAGACAGCACTGCCCTATGCGTATATAAAAAGTTTCATATCGATCGGATCATTTTCCAGCGAGTATCAGCGTATTCGTGCTGTAAGAGTGAAAACAAGCTACTTTTGACTAAAAAACACGAAAAAATTGACTTTTTGCAAAATTTCACGGAAACGTTA
The DNA here is from genome assembly GCF_054136105.1 of Typopeltis vanoorti. Taxonomy (NCBI): domain Eukaryota; kingdom Metazoa; phylum Arthropoda; class Arachnida; order Uropygi; family Thelyphonidae; genus Typopeltis; species Typopeltis vanoorti. The sequence continues at coordinate 32,617 of NC_143572.1, read as the reverse complement.
TTTTCGTGTTTTACACACACAAACGTTATCTAATGAAGCTATTTGAGTGTATTTAAGTATATTTCGTTATATGGCACATAGTTTAACGCAGAGGTTGTTAAAGAAACCAGCAATACATAGTATAATGCTTTATACCTTGTTTGGACATTATGTCGTTAGAGGGCGCTGTTATCGAACTAATGTTGAATTTTTTAAAAATTTGCATATCACCCGATTAAGTTCTTATTAGCGCAGTTTGATAGATAGCACTGCCCTATGCCTATATAAAAAGTTTCATATCGATCGGATCATTTTCCAGCGAGTATCAGCGTATTCGTTCTGTAAGAGTGAAAATAAGCTGCTTTTCACTAAAAAACACGAAAAAATTGACTTTTTGCAAAATTTCACGGAAACGTTATTTTCGTGTTTTACACACACAAACGCTATCTAATGAAGCTATTTGAGTGTATTTAAGTATATTTCGTTATATGGCACATAGTTTAACGCAGAGGTTGTTAAAGAAACCAGCAATACATAGTATAATGCTTTATACCTTGTTTGGACATTATGTCGTTAGAGGGCGCTGTTATCGAACTAATGTTGAATTTTTTAAAAATTTGCATATCACCCGATTAAGTTCTTATTAGCGCAGTTTGATAGATAGCACTGCCCTATGCCTATATAAAAAGTTTCATATCGATCGGATCATTTTCCAGCGAGTATCAGCGTATTCGTTCTGTAAGAGTGAAAATAAGCTGCTTTTCACTAAAAAACACGAAAAAATTGACTTTTTGCAAAATTTCACGGAAACGTTATTTTCGTGTTTTACACACACAAACGCTATCTAATGAAGCTATTTGAGTGTATTTAAGTATATTTCGTTATATGGCACATAATTTAACGCAGAGGTTGTTAAAGAAACCAGCAATACATAGTATAGTGCTTTATACCTTGTTTGGACATTACGTCGTTAGAGGGCGCTGTTATCGAACTAATGTTGAATTTTTTAAAAATTTGCATATCACCCGATTAAGTTCTTATTAGCGCAGTTTGATAGACAGCACTGCCCTATGCGTATATAAAAAGTTTCATATCGCTCGGATCATTTTCCAGCGAATATCAGCGTATTCGTGCTGTAAGAGTGAAAACAAGCTACTTTTGACTAAAAAACACGAAAAAATTGACTTTTTGCAAAATTTCACGGAAACGTTATTTTCGTGTTTTACACACACAAACGTTATCTAATGAAGCTATTTGAGTGTATTTAAGTATATTTCGTTATATGGCACATAGTTTAACGCAGAGGTTGTTAAAGAAACCAGCAATACATAGTATAATGCTTTATACCTTGTTTGGACATTATGTCGTTAGAGGGCGCTGTTATCGAACTAATGTTGAATTTTTTAAAAATTTGCATATCACCCGATTAAGTTCTTATTAGCGCAGTTTGATAGATAGCACTGCCCTATGCCTATATAAAAAGTTTCATATCGATCGGATCATTTTCCAGCGAGTATCAGCGTATTCGTTCTGTAAGAGTGAAAATAAGCTGCTTTTCACTAAAAAACACGAAAAAATTGACTTTTTGCAAAATTTCACGGAAACGTTATTTTCGTGTTTTACACACACAAACGCTATCTAATGAAGCTATTTGAGTGTATTTAAGTATATTTCGTTATATGGCACATAATTTAACGCAGAGGTTGTTAAAGAAACCAGCAATACATAGTATAGTGCTTTATACCTTGTTTGGACATTACGTCGTTAGAGGGCGCTGTTATCGAACTAATGTTGAATTTTTTAAAAATTTGCATATCACCCGATTAAGTTCTTATTAGCGCAGTTTGATAGATAGCACTGCCCTATGCCTATATAAAAAGTTTCATATCGATCGGATCATTTTCCAGCGAGTATCAGCGTATTCGTTGTGTAAGAGTGAAAATAAGCTGCTTTTCACTAAAAAACACGAAAAAATTGACTTTTTGCAAAATTTCACGGAAACGTTATTTTCGTGTTTTACACACACAAACGCTATCTAATGAAGCTATTTGAGTGTATTTAAGTATATTTCGTTATATGGCACATAGTTTAACGCAGAGGTTGTTAAAGAAACCAGCAATACATAGTATAATGCTTTATACCTTGTTTGGACATTATGTCGTTAGAGGGCGCTGTTATCGAACTAATGTTGAATTTTTTAAAAATTTGCATATCACCCGATTAAGTTCTTATTAGCGCAGTTTGATAGATAGCACTGCCCTATGCCTATATAAAAAGTTTCATATCGATCGGATCATTTTCCAGCGAGTATCAGCGTATTCGTTCTGTAAGAGTGAAAATAAGCTACTTTTGACTAAAAAACACGAAAAAATTGACTTTTTGCAAAATTTCACGGAAACGTTATTTTCGTGTTTTACACACACAAACGCTATCTAATGAAGCTATTTGAGTGTATTTAAGTATATTTCGTTATATGGCACATAATTTAACGCAGAGGTTGTTAAAGAAACCAGCAATACATAGTATAGTGCTTTATACCTTGTTTGGACATTATGTCGTTAGAGGGCGCTGTTATCGAACTAATGTTGAATTTTTTAAAAATTTGCATATCACCCGATTAAGTTCTTATTAGCGCAGTTTGATAGATAGCACTGCCCTATGCCTATATAAAAAGTTTCATATCGATCGGATCATTTTCCAGCGAGTATCAGCGTATTCGTTCTGTAAGAGTGAAAATAAGCTGCTTTTCACTAAAAAACACGAAAAAATTGACTTTTTGCAAAATTTCACGGAAACGTTATTTTCGTGTTTTACACACACAAACGCTATCTAATGAAGCTATTTGAGTGTATTTAAGTATATTTCGTTATATGGCACATAATTTAACGCAGAGGTTGTTAAAGAAACCAGCAATACATAGTATAGTGCTTTATACCTTGTTTGGACATTACGTCGTTAGAGGGCGCTGTTATCGAACTAATGTTGAATTTTTTAAAAATTTGCATATCACCCGATTAAGTTCTTATTAGCGCAGTTTGATAGACAGCACTGCCCTATGCGTATATAAAAAGTTTCATATCGCTCGGATCATTTTCCAGCGAATATCAGCGTATTCGTGCTGTAAGAGTGAAAACAAGCTACTTTTGACTAAAAAACACGAAAAAATTGACTTTTTGCAAAATTTCACGGAAACGTTATTTTCGTGTTTTACACACACAAACGTTATCTAATGAAGCTATTTGAGTGTATTTAAGTATATTTCGTTATATGGCACATAGTTTAACGCAGAGGTTGTTAAAGAAACCAGCAATACATAGTATAATGCTTTATACCTTGTTTGGACATTATGTCGTTAGAGGGCGCTGTTATCGAACTAATGTTGAATTTTTTAAAAATTTGCATATCACCCGATTAAGTTCTTATTAGCGCAGTTTGATAGATAGCACTGCCCTATGCCTATATAAAAAGTTTCATATCGATCGGATCATTTTCCAGCGAGTATCAGCGTATTCGTTCTGTAAGAGTGAAAATAAGCTGCTTTTCACTAAAAAACACGAAAAAATTGACTTTTTGCAAAATTTCACGGAAACGTTATTTTCGTGTTTTACACACACAAACGCTATCTAATGAAGCTATTTGAGTGTATTTAAGTATATTTCGTTATATGGCACATAATTTAACGCAGAGGTTGTTAAAGAAACCAGCAATACATAGTATAGTGCTTTATACCTTGTTTGGACATTACGTCGTTAGAGGGCGCTGTTATCGAACTAATGTTGAATTTTTTAAAAATTTGCATATCACCCGATTAAGTTCTTATTAGCGCAGTTTGATAGACAGCACTGCCCTATGCGTATATAAAAAGTTTCATATCGCTCGGATCAATTTCCAGCGAATATCAGCGTATTCGTGCTGTAAGAGTGAAAACAAGCTACTTTTGACTAAAAAACACGAAAAAATTGACTTTTTGCAAAATTTCACGGAAACGTTATTTTCGTGTTTTACACACACAAACGTTATCTAATGAAGCTATTTGAGTGTATTTAAGTATATTTCGTTATATGGCACATAGTTTAACGCAGAGGTTGTTAAAGAAACCAGCAATACATAGTATAATGCTTTATACCTTGTTTGGACATTATGTCGTTAGAGGGCGCTGTTATCGAACTAATGTTGAATTTTTTAAAAATTTGCATATCACCCGATTAAGTTCTTATTAGCGCAGTTTGATAGATAGCACTGCCCTATGCCTATATAAAAAGTTTCATATCGATCGGATCATTTTCCAGCGAGTATCAGCGTATTCGTTCTGTAAGAGTGAAAATAAGCTGCTTTTCACTAAAAAACACGAAAAAATTGACTTTTTGCAAAATTTCACGGAAACGTTATTTTCGTGTTTTACACACACAAACGCTATCTAATGAAGCTATTTGAGTGTATTTAAGTATATTTCGTTATATGGCACATAATTTAACGCAGAGGTTGTTAAAGAAACCAGCAATACATAGTATAGTGCTTTATACCTTGTTTGGACATTATGTCGTTAGAGGGCGCTGTTATCGAACTAATGTTGAATTTTTTAAAAATTTGCATATCACCCGATTAAGTTCTTATTAGCGCAGTTTGATAGATAGCACTGCCCTATGCCTATATAAAAAGTTTCATATCGATCGGATCATTTTCCAGCGAGTATCAGCGTATTCGTTCTGTAAGAGTGAAAATAAGCTGCTTTTCACTAAAAAACACGAAAAAATTGACTTTTTGCAAAATTTCACGGAAACGTTATTTTCGTGTTTTACACACACAAACGCTATCTAATGAAGCTATTTGAGTGTATTTAAGTATATTTCGTTATATGGCACATAATTTAACGCAGAGGTTGTTAAAGAAACCAGCAATACATAGTATAGTGCTTTATACCTTGTTTGGACATTACGTCGTTAGAGGGCGCTGTTATCGAACTAATGTTGAATTTTTTAAAAATTTGCATATCACCCGATTAAGTTCTTATTAGCGCAGTTTGATAGACAGCACTGCCCTATGCGTATATAAAAAGTTTCATATCGCTCGGATCATTTTCCAGCGAATATCAGCGTATTCGTGCTGTAAGAGTGAAAACAAGCTACTTTTGACTAAAAAACACGAAAAAATTGACTTTTTGCAAAATTTCACGGAAACGTTATTTTCGTGTTTTACACACACAAACGTTATCTAATGAAGCTATTTGAGTGTATTTAAGTATATTTCGTTATATGGCACATAGTTTAACGCAGAGGTTGTTAAAGAAACCAGCAATACATAGTATAATGCTTTATACCTTGTTTGGACATTATGTCGTTAGAGGGCGCTGTTATCGAACTAATGTTGAATTTTTTAAAAATTTGCATATCACCCGATTAAGTTCTTATTAGCGCAGTTTGATAGATAGCACTGCCCTATGCCTATATAAAAAGTTTCATATCGATCGGATCATTTTCCAGCGAGTATCAGCGTATTCGTTCTGTAAGAGTGAAAATAAGCTGCTTTTCACTAAAAAACACGAAAAAATTGACTTTTTGCAAAATTTCACGGAAACGTTATTTTCGTGTTTTACACACACAAACGCTATCTAATGAAGCTATTTGAGTGTATTTAAGTATATTTCGTTATATGGCACATAGTTTAACGCAGAGGTTGTTAAAGAAACCAGCAATACATAGTATAATGCTTTATACCTTGTTTGGACATTATGTCGTTAGAGGGCGCTGTTATCGAACTAATGTTGAATTTTTTAAAAATTTGCATATCACCCGATTAAGTTCTTATTAGCGCAGTTTGATAGATAGCACTGCCCTATGCCTATATAAAAAGTTTCATATCGATCGGATCATTTTCCAGCGAGTATCAGCGTATTCGTTCTGTAAGAGTGAAAATAAGCTGCTTTTCACTAAAAAACACGAAAAAATTGACTTTTTGCAAAATTTCACGGAAACGTTATTTTCGTGTTTTACACACACAAACGCTATCTAATGAAGCTATTTGAGTGTATTTAAGTATATTTCGTTATATGGCACATAATTTAACGCAGAGGTTGTTAAAGAAACCAGCAATACATAGTATAGTGCTTTATACCTTGTTTGGACATTATGTCGTTAGAGGGCGCTGTTATCGAACTAATGTTGAATTTTTTAAAAATTTGCATATCACCCGATTAAGTTCTTATTAGCGCAGTTTGATAGATAGCACTGCCCTATGCCTATATAAAAAGTTTCATATCGATCGGATCATTTTCCAGCGAGTATCAGCGTATTCGTTCTGTAAGAGTGAAAATAAGCTGCTTTTCACTAAAAAACACGAAAAAATTGACTTTTTGCAAAATTTCACGGAAACGTTATTTTCGTGTTTTACACACACAAACGCTATCTAATGAAGCTATTTGAGTGTATTTAAGTATATTTCGTTATATGGCACATAGTTTAACGCAGAGGTTGTTAAAGAAACCAGCAATACATAGTATAATGCTTTATACCTTGTTTGGACATTATGTCGTTAGAGGGCGCTGTTATCGAACTAATGTTGAATTTTTTAAAAATTTGCATATCACCCGATTAAGTTCTTATTAGCGCAGTTTGATAGATAGCACTGCCCTATGCCTATATAAAAAGTTTCATATCGATCGGATCATTTTCCAGCGAGTATCAGCGTATTCGTTCTGTAAGAGTGAAAATAAGCTGCTTTTCACTAAAAAACACGAAAAAATTGACTTTTTGCAAAATTTCACGGAAACGTTATTTTCGTGTTTTACACACACAAACGCTATCTAATGAAGCTATTTGAGTGTATTTAAGTATATTTCGTTATATGGCACATAATTTAACGCAGAGGTTGTTAAAGAAACCAGCAATACATAGTATAGTGCTTTATACCTTGTTTGGACATTATGTCGTTAGAGGGCGCTGTTATCGAACTAATGTTGAATTTTTTAAAAATTTGCATATCACCCGATTAAGTTCTTATTAGCGCAGTTTGATAGATAGCACTGCCCTATGCCTATATAAAAAGTTTCATATCGATCGGATCATTTTCCAGCGAGTATCAGCGTATTCGTTCTGTAAGAGTGAAAATAAGCTGCTTTTCACTAAAAAACACGAAAAAATTGACTTTTTGCAAAATTTCACGGAAACGTTATTTTCGTGTTTTACACACACAAACGCTATCTAATGAAGCTATTTGAGTGTATTTAAGTATATTTCGTTATATGGCACATAATTTAACGCAGAGGTTGTTAAAGAAACCAGCAATACATAGTATAGTGCTTTATACCTTGTTTGGACATTACGTCGTTAGAGGGCGCTGTTATCGAACTAATGTTGAATTTTTTAAAAATTTGCATATCACCCGATTAAGTTCTTATTAGCGCAGTTTGATAGACAGCACTGCCCTATGCGTATATAAAAAGTTTCATATCGCTCGGATCATTTTCCAGCGAATATCAGCGTATTCGTGCTGTAAGAGTGAAAACAAGCTACTTTTGACTAAAAAACACGAAAAAATTGACTTTTTGCAAAATTTCACGGAAACGTTATTTTCGTGTTTTACACACACAAACGTTATCTAATGAAGCTATTTGAGTGTATTTAAGTATATTTCGTTATATGGCACATAGTTTAACGCAGAGGTTGTTAAAGAAACCAGCAATACATAGTATAATGCTTTATACCTTGTTTGGACATTATGTCGTTAGAGGGCGCTGTTATCGAACTAATGTTGAATTTTTTAAAAATTTGCATATCACCCGATTAAGTTCTTATTAGCGCAGTTTGATAGATAGCACTGCCCTATGCCTATATAAAAAGTTTCATATCGATCGGATCATTTTCCAGCGAGTATCAGCGTATTCGTTGTGTAAGAGTGAAAATAAGCTGCTTTTCACTAAAAAACACGAAAAAATTGACTTTTTGCAAAATTTCACGGAAACGTTATTTTCGTGTTTTACACACACAAACGCTATCTAATGAAGCTATTTGAGTGTATTTAAGTATATTTCGTTATATGGCACATAGTTTAACGCAGAGGTTGTTAAAGAAACCAGCAATACATAGTATGCTTTATACCTTGTTTGGACATTATGTCGTTAGAGGGCGCTGTTATCGAACTAATGTTGAATTTTTTAAAATTTGCATATCACCCGATTAAGTTCTTATTAGCGCAGTTTGATAGATAGCACTGCCCTATGCCTATATAAAAAGTTTCATATCGATCGGATCATTTTCCAGCGAGTATCAGCGTATTCGTTCTGTAAGAGTGAAAATAAGCTGCTTTTCACTAAAAAACACGAAAAAATTGACTTTTTGCAAAATTTCACGGAAACGTTATTTTCGTGTTTTACACACACAAACGCTATCTAATGAAGCTATTTGAGTGTATTTAAGTATATTTCGTTATATGGCACATAATTTAACGCAGAGGTTGTTAAAGAAACCAGCAATACATAGTATAGTGCTTTATACCTTGTTTGGACATTACGTCGTTAGAGGGCGCTGTTATCGAACTAATGTTGAATTTTTTAAAAATTTGCATATCACCCGATTAAGTTCTTATTAGCGCAGTTTGATAGATAGCACTGCCCTATGCTATATAAAAAGTTTCATATCGATCGGATCATTTTCCAGCGAGTATCAGCGTATTCGTTCTGTAAGAGTGAAAATAAGCTGCTTTTCACTAAAAAACACGAAAAAATTGACTTTTTGCAAAATTTCACGGAAACGTTATTTTCGTGTTTTACACACACAAACGCTATCTAATGAAGCTATTTGAGTGTATTTAAGTATATTTCGTTATATGGCACATAATTTAACGCAGAGGTTGTTAAAGAAACCAGCAATACATAGTATAGTGCTTTATACCTTGTTTGGACATTACGTCGTTAGAGGGCGCTGTTATCGAACTAATGTTGAATTTTTTAAAAATTTGCATATCACCCGATTAAGTTCTTATTAGCGCAGTTTGATAGATAGCACTGCCCTATGCCTATATAAAAAGTTTCATATCGATCGGATCATTTTCCAGCGAGTATCAGCGTATTCGTTCTGTAAGAGTGAAAATAAGCTGCTTTTCACTAAAAAACACGAAAAAATTGACTTTTTGCAAAATTTCACGGAAACGTTATTTTCGTGTTTTACACACACAAACGCTATCTAATGAAGCTATTTGAGTGTATTTAAGTATATTTCGTTATATGGCACATAGTTTAACGCAGAGGTTGTTAAAGAAACCAGCAATACATAGTATAATGCTTTATACCTTGTTTGGACATTATGTCGTTAGAGGGCGCTGTTATCGAACTAATGTTGAATTTTTTAAAAATTTGCATATCACCCGATTAAGTTCTTATTAGCGCAGTTTGATAGATAGCACTGCCCTATGCCTATATAAAAAGTTTCATATCGATCGGATCATTTTCCAGCGAGTATCAGCGTATTCGTTCTGTAAGAGTGAAAATAAGCTGCTTTTCACTAAAAAACACGAAAAAATTGACTTTTTGCAAAATTTCACGGAAACGTTATTTTCGTGTTTTACACACACAAACGCTATCTAATGAAGCTATTTGAGTGTATTTAAGTATATTTCGTTATATGGCACATAATTTAACGCAGAGGTTGTTAAAGAAACCAGCAATACATAGTATAGTGCTTTATACCTTGTTTGGACATTACGTCGTTAGAGGGCGCTGTTATCGAACTAATGTTGAATTTTTTAAAAATTTGCATATCACCCGATTAAGTTCTTATTAGCGCAGTTTGATAGACAGCACTGCCCTATGCGTATATAAAAAGTTTCATATCGCTCGGATCAATTTCCAGCGAATATCAGCGTATTCGTGCTGTAAGAGTGAAAACAAGCTACTTTTGACTAAAAAACACGAAAAAATTGACTTTTTGCAAAATTTCACGGAAACGTTATTTTCGTGTTTTACACACACAAACGCTATCTAATGAAGCTATTTGAGTGTATTTAAGTATATTTCGTTATATGGCACATAGTTTAACGCAGAGGTTGTTAAAGAAACCAGCAATACATAGTATAATGCTTTATACCTTGTTTGGACATTATGTCGTTAGAGGGCGCTGTTATCGAACTAATGTTGAATTTTTTAAAAATTTGCATATCACCCGATTAAGTTCTTATTAGCGCAGTTTGATAGATAGCACTGCCCTATGCCTATATAAAAAGTTTCATATCGATCGGATCATTTTCCAGCGAGTATCAGCGTATTCGTTCTGTAAGAGTGAAAATAAGCTGCTTTTCACTAAAAAACACGAAAAAATTGACTTTTTGCAAAATTTCACGGAAACGTTATTTTCGTGTTTTACACACACAAACGCTATCTAATGAAGCTATTTGAGTGTATTTAAGTATATTTCGTTATATGGCACATAATTTAACGCAGAGGTTGTTAAAGAAACCAGCAATACATAGTATAGTGCTTTATACCTTGTTTGGACATTACGTCGTTAGAGGGCGCTGTTATCGAACTAATGTTGAATTTTTTAAAAATTTGCATATCACCCGATTAAGTTCTTATTAGCGCAGTTTGATAGACAGCACTGCCCTATGCGTATATAAAAAGTTTCATATCGCTCGGATCATTTTCCAGCGAATATCAGCGTATTCGTGCTGTAAGAGTGAAAACAAGCTACTTTTGACTAAAAAACACGAAAAAATTGACTTTTTGCAAAATTTCACGGAAACGTTATTTTCGTGTTTTACACACACAAACGCTATCTAATGAAGCTATTTGAGTGTATTTAAGTATATTTCGTTATATGGCACATAGTTTAACGCAGAGGTTGTTAAAGAAACCAGCAATACATAGTATAATGCTTTATACCTTGTTTGGACATTATGTCGTTAGAGGGCGCTGTTATCGAACTAATGTTGAATTTTTTAAAAATTTGCATATCACCCGATTAAGTTCTTATTAGCGCAGTTTGATAGATAGCACTGCCCTATGCCTATATAAAAAGTTTCATATCGATCGGATCATTTTCCAGCGAGTATCAGCGTATTCGTTCTGTAAGAGTGAAAATAAGCTGCTTTTCACTAAAAAACACGAAAAAATTGACTTTTTGCAAAATTTCACGGAAACGTTATTTTCGTGTTTTACACACACAAACGCTATCTAATGAAGCTATTTGAGTGTATTTAAGTATATTTCGTTATATGGCACATAATTTAACGCAGAGGTTGTTAAAGAAACCAGCAATACATAGTATAATGCTTTATACCTTGTTTGGACATTATGTCGTTAGAGGGCGCTGTTATCGAACTAATGTTGAATTTTTTAAAAATTTGCATATCACCCGATTAAGTTCTTATTAGCGCAGTTTGATAGATAGCACTGCCCTATGCCTATATAAAAAGTTTCATATCGATCGGATCATTTTCCAGCGAGTATCAGCGTATTCGTTCTGTAAGAGTGAAAATAAGCTGCTTTTCACTAAAAAACACGAAAAAATTGACTTTTTGCAAAATTTCACGGAAACGTTATTTTCGTGTTTTACACACACAAACGCTATCTAATGAAGCTATTTGAGTGTATTTAAGTATATTTCGTTATATGGCACATAATTTAACGCAGAGGTTGTTAAAGAAACCAGCAATACATAGTATAGTGCTTTATACCTTGTTTGGACATTACGTCGTTAGAGGGCGCTGTTATCGAACTAATGTTGAATTTTTTAAAAATTTGCATATCACCCGATTAAGTTCTTATTAGCGCAGTTTGATAGACAGCACTGCCCTATGCGTATATAAAAAGTTTCATATCGCTCGGATCAATTTCCAGCGAATATCAGCGTATTCGTGCTGTAAGAGTGAAAACAAGCTACTTTTGACTAAAAAACACGAAAAAATTGACTTTTTGCAAAATTTCACGGAAACGTTATTTTCGTGTTTTACACACACAAACGTTATCTAATGAAGCTATTTGAGTGTATTTAAGTATATTTCGTTATATGGCACATAGTTTAACGCAGAGGTTGTTAAAGAAACCAGCAATACATAGTATAATGCTTTATACCTTGTTTGGACATTATGTCGTTAGAGGGCGCTGTTATCGAACTAATGTTGAATTTTTTAAAAATTTGCATATCACCCGATTAAGTTCTTATTAGCGCAGTTTGATAGATAGCACTGCCCTATGCCTATATAAAAAGTTTCATATCGATCGGATCATTTTCCAGCGAGTATCAGCGTATTCGTTGTGTAAGAGTGAAAATAAGCTGCTTTTCACTAAAAAACACGAAAAAATTGACTTTTTGCAAAATTTCACGGAAACGTTATTTTCGTGTTTTACACACACAAACGCTATCTAATGAAGCTATTTGAGTGTATTTAAGTATATTTCGTTATATGGCACATAATTTAACGCAGAGGTTGTTAAAGAAACCAGCAATACATAGTATAGTGCTTTATACCTTGTTTGGACATTACGTCGTTAGAGGGCGCTGTTATCGAACTAATGTTGAATTTTTTAAAAATTTGCATATCACCCGATTAAGTTCTTATTAGCGCAGTTTGATAGACAGCACTGCCCTATGCGTATATAAAAAGTTTCATATCGCTCGGATCATTTTCCAGCGAATATCAGCGTATTCGTGCTGTAAGAGTGAAAACAAGCTACTTTTGACTAAAAAACACGAAAAAATTGACTTTTTGCAAAATTTCACGGAAACGTTATTTTCGTGTTTTACACACACAAACGTTATCTAATGAAGCTATTTGAGTGTATTTAAGTATATTTCGTTATATGGCACATAGTTTAACGCAGAGGTTGTTAAAGAAACCAGCAATACATAGTATAATGCTTTATACCTTGTTTGGACATTATGTCGTTAGAGGGCGCTGTTATCGAACTAATGTTGAATTTTTTAAAAATTTGCATATCACCCGATTAAGTTCTTATTAGCGCAGTTTGATAGATAGCACTGCCCTATGCCTATATAAAAAGTTTCATATCGATCGGATCATTTTCCAGCGAGTATCAGCGTATTCGTTCTGTAAGAGTGAAAATAAGCTGCTTTTCACTAAAAAACACGAAAAAATTGACTTTTTGCAAAATTTCACGGAAACGTTATTTTCGTGTTTTACACACACAAACGCTATCTAATGAAGCTATTTGAGTGTATTTAAGTATATTTCGTTATATGGCACATAGTTTAACGCAGAGGTTGTTAAAGAAACCAGCAATACATAGTATAATGCTTTATACCTTGTTTGGACATTATGTCGTTAGAGGGCGCTGTTATCGAACTAATGTTGAATTTTTTAAAAATTTGCATATCACCCGATTAAGTTCTTATTAGCGCAGTTTGATAGATAGCACTGCCCTATGCCTATATAAAAAGTTTCATATCGATCGGATCATTTTCCAGCGAGTATCAGCGTATTCGTTCTGTAAGAGTGAAAATAAGCTGCTTTTCACTAAAAAACACGAAAAAATTGACTTTTTGCAAAATTTCACGGAAACGTTATTTTCGTGTTTTACACACACAAACGCTATCTAATGAAGCTATTTGAGTGTATTTAAGTATATTTCGTTATATGGCACATAATTTAACGCAGAGGTTGTTAAAGAAACCAGCAATACATAGTATAGTGCTTTATACCTTGTTTGGACATTACGTCGTTAGAGGGCGCTGTTATCGAACTAATGTTGAATTTTTTAAAAATTTGCATATCACCCGATTAAGTTCTTATTAGCGCAGTTTGATAGACAGCACTGCCCTATGCGTATATAAAAAGTTTCATATCGCTCGGATCATTTTCCAGCGAATATCAGCGTATTCGTGCTGTAAGAGTGAAAACAAGCTACTTTTGACTAAAAAACACGAAAAAATTGACTTTTTGCAAAATTTCACGGAAACGTTATTTTCGTGTTTTACACACACAAACGCTATCTAATGAAGCTATTTGAGTGTATTTAAGTATATTTCGTTATATGGCACATAGTTTAACGCAGAGGTTGTTAAAGAAACCAGCAATACATAGTATAATGCTTTATACCTTGTTTGGACATTATGTCGTTAGAGGGCGCTGTTATCGAACTAATGTTGAATTTTTTAAAAATTTGCATATCACCCGATTAAGTTCTTATTAGCGCAGTTTGATAGATAGCACTGCCCTATGCCTATATAAAAAGTTTCATATCGATCGGATCATTTTCCAGCGAGTATCAGCGTATTCGTTCTGTAAGAGTGAAAATAAGCTGCTTTTCACTAAAAAACACGAAAAAATTGACTTTTTGCAAAATTTCACGGAAACGTTATTTTCGTGTTTTACACACACAAACGCTATCTAATGAAGCTATTTGAGTGTATTTAAGTATATTTCGTTATATGGCACATAATTTAACGCAGAGGTTGTTAAAGAAACCAGCAATACATAGTATAATGCTTTATACCTTGTTTGGACATTATGTCGTTAGAGGGCGCTGTTATCGAACTAATGTTGAATTTTTTAAAAATTTGCATATCACCCGATTAAGTTCTTATTAGCGCAGTTTGATAGATAGCACTGCCCTATGCCTATATAAAAAGTTTCATATCGATCGGATCATTTTCCAGCGAGTATCAGCGTATTCGTTCTGTAAGAGTGAAAATAAGCTGCTTTTCACTAAAAAACACGAAAAAATTGACTTTTTGCAAAATTTCACGGAAACGTTATTTTCGTGTTTTACACACACAAACGCTATCTAATGAAGCTATTTGAGTGTATTTAAGTATATTTCGTTATATGGCACATAATTTAACGCAGAGGTTGTTAAAGAAACCAGCAATACATAGTATAGTGCTTTATACCTTGTTTGGACATTACGTCGTTAGAGGGCGCTGTTATCGAACTAATGTTGAATTTTTTAAAAATTTGCATATCACCCGATTAAGTTCTTATTAGCGCAGTTTGATAGATAGCACTGCCCTATGCCTATATAAAAAGTTTCATATCGATCGGATCATTTTCCAGCGAGTATCAGCGTATTCGTTCTGTAAGAGTGAAAATAAGCTGCTTTTCACTAAAAAACACGAAAAAATTGACTTTTTGCAAAATTTCACGGAAACGTTATTTTCGTGTTTTACACACACAAACGCTATCTAATGAAGCTATTTGAGTGTATTTAAGTATATTTCGTTATATGGCACATAATTTAACGCAGAGGTTGTTAAAGAAACCAGCAATACATAGTATAGTGCTTTATACCTTGTTTGGACATTACGTCGTTAGAGGGCGCTGTTATCGAACTAATGTTGAATTTTTTAAAAATTTGCATATCACCCGATTAAGTTCTTATTAGCGCAGTTTGATAGACAGCACTGCCCTATGCGTATATAAAAAGTTTCATATCGCTCGGATCATTTTCCAGCGAATATCAGCGTATTCGTGCTGTAAGAGTGAAAACAAGCTACTTTTGACTAAAAAACACGAAAAAATTGACTTTTTGCAAAATTTCACGGAAACGTTATTTTCGTGTTTTACACACACAAACGTTATCTAATGAAGCTATTTGAGTGTATTTAAGTATATTTCGTTATATGGCACATAGTTTAACGCAGAGGTTGTTAAAGAAACCAGCAATACATAGTATAATGCTTTATACCTTGTTTGGACATTATGTCGTTAGAGGGCGCTGTTATCGAACTAATGTTGAATTTTTTAAAAATTTGCATATCACCCGATTAAGTTCTTATTAGCGCAGTTTGATAGATAGCACTGCCCTATGCCTATATAAAAAGTTTCATATCGATCGGATCATTTTCCAGCGAGTATCAGCGTATTCGTTGTGTAAGAGTGAAAATAAGCTGCTTTTCACTAAAAAACACGAAAAAATTGACTTTTTGCAAAATTTCACGGAAACGTTATTTTCGTGTTTTACACACACAAACGCTATCTAATGAAGCTATTTGAGTGTATTTAAGTATATTTCGTTATATGGCACATAATTTAACGCAGAGGTTGTTAAAGAAACCAGCAATACATAGTATAATGCTTTATACCTTGTTTGGACATTATGTCGTTAGAGGGCGCTGTTATCGAACTAATGTTGAATTTTTTAAAAATTTGCATATCACCCGATTAAGTTCTTATTAGCGCAGTTTGATAGATAGCACTGCCCTATGCCTATATAAAAAGTTTCATATCGATCGGATCATTTTCCAGCGAGTATCAGCGTATTCGTTCTGTAAGAGTGAAAATAAGCTGCTTTTCACTAAAAAACACGAAAAAATTGACTTTTTGCAAAATTTCACGGAAACGTTATTTTCGTGTTTTACACACACAAACGCTATCTAATGAAGCTATTTGAGTGTATTTAAGTATATTTCGTTATATGGCACATAATTTAACGCAGAGGTTGTTAAAGAAACCAGCAATACATAGTATAGTGCTTTATACCTTGTTTGGACATTACGTCGTTAGAGGGCGCTGTTATCGAACTAATGTTGAATTTTTTAAAAATTTGCATATCACCCGATTAAGTTCTTATTAGCGCAGTTTGATAGACAGCACTGCCCTATGCGTATATAAAAAGTTTCATATCGCTCGGATCATTTTCCAGCGAATATCAGCGTATTCGTGCTGTAAGAGTGAAAACAAGCTACTTTTGACTAAAAAACACGAAAAAATTGACTTTTTGCAAAATTTCACGGAAACGTTATTTTCGTGTTTTACACACACAAACGCTATCTAATGAAGCTATTTGAGTGTATTTAAGTATATTTCGTTATATGGCACATAGTTTAACGCAGAGGTTGTTAAAGAAACCAGCAATACATAGTATAATGCTTTATACCTTGTTTGGACATTATGTCGTTAGAGGGCGCTGTTATCGAACTAATGTTGAATTTTTTAAAAATTTGCATATCACCCGATTAAGTTCTTATTAGCGCAGTTTGATAGATAGCACTGCCCTATGCCTATATAAAAAGTTTCATATCGATCGGATCATTTTCCAGCGAGTATCAGCGTATTCGTTCTGTAAGAGTGAAAATAAGCTGCTTTTCACTAAAAAACACGAAAAAATTGACTTTTTGCAAAATTTCACGGAAACGTTATTTTCGTGTTTTACACACACAAACGCTATCTAATGAAGCTATTTGAGTGTATTTAAGTATATTTCGTTATATGGCACATAATTTAACGCAGAGGTTGTTAAAGAAACCAGCAATACATAGTATAGTGCTTTATACCTTGTTTGGACATTACGTCGTTAGAGGGCGCTGTTATCGAACTAATGTTGAATTTTTTAAAAATTTGCATATCACCCGATTAAGTTCTTATTAGCGCAGTTTGATAGACAGCACTGCCCTATGCGTATATAAAAAGTTTCATATCGCTCGGATCATTTTCCAGCGAATATCAGCGTATTCGTGCTGTAAGAGTGAAAACAAGCTACTTTTGACTAAAAAACACGAAAAAATTGACTTTTTGCAAAATTTCACGGAAACGTTATTTTCGTGTTTTACACACACAAACGTTATCTAATGAAGCTATTTGAGTGTATTTAAGTATATTTCGTTATATGGCACATAGTTTAACGCAGAGGTTGTTAAAGAAACCAGCAATACATAGTATAATGCTTTATACCTTGTTTGGACATTATGTCGTTAGAGGGCGCTGTTATCGAACTAATGTTGAATTTTTTAAAAATTTGCATATCACCCGATTAAGTTCTTATTAGCGCAGTTTGATAGATAGCACTGCCCTATGCCTATATAAAAAGTTTCATATCGATCGGATCATTTTCCAGCGAGTATCAGCGTATTCGTTCTGTAAGAGTGAAAATAAGCTGCTTTTCACTAAAAAACACGAAAAAATTGACTTTTTGCAAAATTTCACGGAAACGTTATTTTCGTGTTTTACACACACAAACGCTATCTAATGAAGCTATTTGAGTGTATTTAAGTATATTTCGTTATATGGCACATAATTTAACGCAGAGGTTGTTAAAGAAACCAGCAATACATAGTATAGTGCTTTATACCTTGTTTGGACATTACGTCGTTAGAGGGCGCTGTTATCGAACTAATGTTGAATTTTTTAAAAATTTGCATATCACCCGATTAAGTTCTTATTAGCGCAGTTTGATAGATAGCACTGCCCTATGCCTATATAAAAAGTTTCATATCGATCGGATCATTTTCCAGCGAGTATCAGCGTATTCGTTCTGTAAGAGTGAAAATAAGCTGCTTTTCACTAAAAAACACGAAAAAATTGACTTTTTGCAAAATTTCACGGAAACGTTATTTTCGTGTTTTACACACACAAACGCTATCTAATGAAGCTATTTGAGTGTATTTAAGTATATTTCGTTATATGGCACATAGTTTAACGCAGAGGTTGTTAAAGAAACCAGCAATACATAGTATAATGCTTTATACCTTGTTTGGACATTATGTCGTTAGAGGGCGCTGTTATCGAACTAATGTTGAATTTTTTAAAAATTTGCATATCACCCGATTAAGTTCTTATTAGCGCAGTTTGATAGATAGCACTGCCCTATGCCTATATAAAAAGTTTCATATCGATCGGATCATTTTCCAGCGAGTATCAGCGTATTCGTTCTGTAAGAGTGAAAATAAGCTGCTTTTCACTAAAAAACACGAAAAAATTGACTTTTTGCAAAATTTCACGGAAACGTTATTTTCGTGTTTTACACACACAAACGCTATCTAATGAAGCTATTTGAGTGTATTTAAGTATATTTCGTTATATGGCACATAATTTAACGCAGAGGTTGTTAAAGAAACCAGCAATACATAGTATAGTGCTTTATACCTTGTTTGGACATTACGTCGTTAGAGGGCGCTGTTATCGAACTAATGTTGAATTTTTTAAAAATTTGCATATCACCCGATTAAGTTCTTATTAGCGCAGTTTGATAGACAGCACTGCCCTATGCGTATATAAAAAGTTTCATATCGCTCGGATCATTTTCCAGCGAATATCAGCGTATTCGTGCTGTAAGAGTGAAAACAAGCTACTTTTGACTAAAAAACACGAAAAAATTGACTTTTTGCAAAATTTCACGGAAACGTTATTTTCGTGTTTTACACACACAAACGTTATCTAATGAAGCTATTTGAGTGTATTTAAGTATATTTCGTTATATGGCACATAGTTTAACGCAGAGGTTGTTAAAGAAACCAGCAATACATAGTATAATGCTTTATACCTTGTTTGGACATTATGTCGTTAGAGGGCGCTGTTATCGAACTAATGTTGAATTTTTTAAAAATTTGCATATCACCCGATTAAGTTCTTATTAGCGCAGTTTGATAGATAGCACTGCCCTATGCCTATATAAAAAGTTTCATATCGATCGGATCATTTTCCAGCGAGTATCAGCGTATTCGTTCTGTAAGAGTGAAAATAAGCTGCTTTTCACTAAAAAACACGAAAAAATTGACTTTTTGCAAAATTTCACGGAAACGTTATTTTCGTGTTTTACACACACAAACGCTATCTAATGAAGCTATTTGAGTGTATTTAAGTATATTTCGTTATATGGCACATAATTTAACGCAGAGGTTGTTAAAGAAACCAGCAATACATAGTATAGTGCTTTATACCTTGTTTGGACATTACGTCGTTAGAGGGCGCTGTTATCGAACTAATGTTGAATTTTTTAAAAATTTGCATATCACCCGATTAAGTTCTTATTAGCGCAGTTTGATAGACAGCACTGCCCTATGCGTATATAAAAAGTTTCATATCGCTCGGATCATTTTCCATCGAATATCAGCGTATTCGTGCTGTAAGAGTGAAAACAAGCTACTTTTGACTAAAAAACACGAAAAAATTGACTTTTTGCAAAATTTCACGGAAACGTTATTTTCGTGTTTTACACACACAAACTTTATCTAATGAAGCTATTTGAGTGTATTTAAGTATATTTCGTTATATGGCACATAGTTTAACGCAGAGGTTGTTAAAGAAACCAGCAATACATAGTATAATGCTTTATACCTTGTTTGGACATTATGTCGTTAGAGGGCGCTGTTATCGAACTAATGTTGAATTTTTTAAAAATTTGCATATCACCCGATTAAGTTCTTATTAGCGCAGTTTGATAGATAGCACTGCCCTATGCCTATATAAAAAGTTTCATATCGATCGGATCATTTTCCAGCGAGTATCAGCGTATTCGTTCTGTAAGAGTGAAAATAAGCTGCTTTTCACTAAAAAACACGAAAAAATTGACTTTTTGCAAAATTTCACGGAAACGTTATTTTCGTGTTTTACACACACAAACGCTATCTAATGAAGCTATTTGAGTGTATTTAAGTATATTTCGTTATATGGCACATACATTAGTTCGATAACAGCGCCCTCTAACGACATAATGTCCAAACAAGGTATAAAGCATTATACTATGTATTGCTGGTTTCTTTAACAACCTCTGCGTTAAATTATGTGCCATATAACGAAATATACTTAAATACACTCAAATAGCTTCATTAGATAACGTTTGTGTGTGTAAAACACGAAAATAACGTTTCCGTGAAATTTTGCAAAAAGTCAATTTTTTCGTGTTTTTTAGTCAAAAGTAGCTTGTTTTCACTCTTACAGCACGAATACGCTGATATTCGCTGGAAAATGATCCGAGCGATATGAAACTTTTTATATACGCATAGGGCAGTGCTGTCTATCAAACTGCGCTAATAAGAACTTAATCGGGTGATATGCAAATTTTTAAAAAATTCAACATTAGTTCGATAACAGCGCCCTCTAACGACGTAATGTCCAAACAAGGTATAAAGCACTATACTATGTATTGCTGGTTTCTTTAACAACCTCTGCGTTAAATTATGTGCCATATAACGAAATATACTTAAATACACTCAAATAGCTTCATTAGATAGCGTTTGTGTGTGTAAAACACGAAAATAACGTTTCCGTGAAATTTTGCAAAAAGTCAATTTTTTCGTGTTTTTTAGTGAAAAGCAGCTTATTTTCACTCTTACAGAACGAATACGCTGATACTCGCTGGAAAATGATCCGATCGATATGAAACTTTTTATATAGGCATAGGGCAGTGCTATCTATCAAACTGCGCTAATAAGAACTTAATCGGGTGATATGCAAATTTTTAAAAAATTCAACATTAGTTCGATAACAGCGCCCTCTAACGACGTAATGTCCAAACAAGGTATAAAGCACTATACTATGTATTGCTGGTTTCTTTAACAACCTCTGCGTTAAATTATGTGCCATATAACGAAATATACTTAAATACACTCAAATAGCTTCATTAGATAGCGTTTGTGTGTGTAAAACACGAAAATAACGTTTCCGTGAAATTTTGCAAAAAGTCAATTTTTTCGTGTTTTTTAGTGAAAAGCAGCTTATTTTCACTCTTACAGAACGAATACGCTGATACTCGCTGGAAAATGATCCGATCGATATGAAACTTTTTATATAGGCATAGGGCAGTGCTATCTATCAAACTGCGCTAATAAGAACTTAATCGGGTGATATGCAAATTTTTAAAAAATTCAACATTAGTTCGATAACAGCGCCCTCTAACGACATAATGTCCAAACAAGGTATAAAGCATTATACTATGTATTGCTGGTTTCTTTAACAACCTCTGCGTTAAACTATGTGCCATATAACGAAATATACTTAAATACACTCAAATAGCTTCATTAGATAACGTTTGTGTGTGTAAAACACGAAAATAACGTTTCCGTGAAATTTTGCAAAAAGTCAATTTTTTCGTGTTTTTTAGTCAAAAGTAGCTTGTTTTCACTCTTACAGCACGAATACGCTGATATTCGCTGGAAAATGATCCGAGCGATATGAAACTTTTTATATACGCATAGGGCAGTGCTGTCTATCAAACTGCGCTAATAAGAACTTAATCGGGTGATATGCAAATTTTTAAAAAATTCAACATTAGTTCGATAACAGCGCCCTCTAACGACGTAATGTCCAAACAAGGTATAAAGCACTATACTATGTATTGCTGGTTTCTTTAACAACCTCTGCGTTAAATTATGTGCCATATAACGAAATATACTTAAATACACTCAAATAGCTTCATTAGATAGCGTTTGTGTGTGTAAAACACGAAAATAACGTTTCCGTGAAATTTTGCAAAAAGTCAATTTTTTCGTGTTTTTTAGTGAAAAGCAGCTTATTTTCACTCTTACAGAACGAATACGCTGATACTCGCTGGAAAATGATCCGATCGATATGAAACTTTTTATATAGGCATAGGGCAGTGCTATCTATCAAACTGCGCTAATAAGAACTTAATCGGGTGATATGCAAATTTTTAAAAAATTCAACATTAGTTCGATAACAGCGCCCTCTAACGACATAATGTCCAAACAAGGTATAAAGCACTATACTATGTATTGCTGGTTTCTTTAACAACCTCTGCGTTAAATTATGTGCCATATAACGAAATATACTTAAATACACTCAAATAGCTTCATTAGATAGCGTTTGTGTGTGTAAAACACGAAAATAACGTTTCCGTGAAATTTTGCAAAAAGTCAATTTTTTCGTGTTTTTTAGTGAAAAGCAGCTTATTTTCACTCTTACAGAACGAATACGCTGATACTCGCTGGAAAATGATCCGATCGATATGAAACTTTTTATATAGGCATAGGGCAGTGCTATCTATCAAACTGCGCTAATAAGAACTTAATCGGGTGATATGCAAATTTTTAAAAAATTCAACATTAGTTCGATAACAGCGCCCTCTAACGACATAATGTCCAAACAAGGTATAAAGCACTATACTATGTATTGCTGGTTTCTTTAACAACCTCTGCGTTAAATTATGTGCCATATAACGAAATATACTTAAATACACTCAAATAGCTTCATTAGATAGCGTTTGTGTGTGTAAAACACGAAAATAACGTTTCCGTGAAATTTTGCAAAAAGTCAATTTTTTCGTGTTTTTTAGTGAAAAGCAGCTTATTTTCACTCTTACAGAACGAATACGCTGATACTCGCTGGAAAATGATCCGATCGATATGAAACTTTTTATATAGGCATAGGGCAGTGCTATCTATCAAACTGCGCTAATAAGAACTTAATCGGGTGATATGCAAATTTTTAAAAAATTCAACATTAGTTCGATAACAGCGCCCTCTAACGACGTAATGTCCAAACAAGGTATAAAGCACTATACTATGTATTGCTGGTTTCTTTAACAACCTCTGCGTTAAATTATGTGCCATATAACGAAATATACTTAAATACACTCAAATAGCTTCATTAGATAGCGTTTGTGTGTGTAAAACACGAAAATAACGTTTCCGTGAAATTTTGCAAAAAGTCAATTTTTTCGTGTTTTTTAGTGAAAAGCAGCTTATTTTCACTCTTACAGAACGAATACGCTGATACTCGCTGGAAAATGATCCGATCGATATGAAACTTTTTATATAGGCATAGGGCAGTGCTATCTATCAAACTGCGCTAATAAGAACTTAATCGGGTGATATGCAAATTTTTAAAAAATTCAACATTAGTTCGATAACAGCGCCCTCTAACGACATAATGTCCAAACAAGGTATAAAGCATTATACTATGTATTGCTGGTTTCTTTAACAACCTCTGCGTTAAATTATGTGCCATATAACGAAATATACTTAAATACACTCAAATAGCTTCATTAGATAGCGTTTGTGTGTGTAAAACACGAAAATAACGTTTCCGTGAAATTTTGCAAAAAGTCAATTTTTTCGTGTTTTTTAGTGAAAAGCAGCTTATTTTCACTCTTACAGAACGAATACGCTGATACTCGCTGGAAAATGATCCGATCGATATGAAACTTTTTATATAGGCATAGGGCAGTGCTATCTATCAAACTGCGCTAATAAGAACTTAATCGGGTGATATGCAAATTTTTAAAAAATTCAACATTAGTTCGATAACAGCGCCCTCTAACGACATAATGTCCAAACAAGGTATAAAGCATTATACTATGTATTGCTGGTTTCTTTAACAACCTCTGCGTTAAACTATGTGCCATATAACGAAATATACTTAAATACACTCAAATAGCTTCATTAGATAACGTTTGTGTGTGTAAAACACGAAAATAACGTTTCCGTGAAATTTTGCAAAAAGTCAATTTTTTCGTGTTTTTTAGTCAAAAGTAGCTTGTTTTCACTCTTACAGCACGAATACGCTGATATTCGCTGGAAAATGATCCGAGCGATATGAAACTTTTTATATACGCATAGGGCAGTGCTGTCTATCAAACTGCGCTAATAAGAACTTAATCGGGTGATATGCAAATTTTTAAAAAATTCAACATTAGTTCGATAACAGCGCCCTCTAACGACGTAATGTCCAAACAAGGTATAAAGCACTATACTATGTATTGCTGGTTTCTTTAACAACCTCTGCGTTAAATTATGTGCCATATAACGAAATATACTTAAATACACTCAAATAGCTTCATTAGATAGCGTTTGTGTGTGTAAAACACGAAAATAACGTTTCCGTGAAATTTTGCAAAAAGTCAATTTTTTCGTGTTTTTTAGTGAAAAGCAGCTTATTTTCACTCTTACAGAACGAATACGCTGATACTCGCTGGAAAATGATCCGATCGATATGAAACTTTTTATATAGGCATAGGGCAGTGCTATCTATCAAACTGCGCTAATAAGAACTTAATCGGGTGATATGCAAATTTTTAAAAAATTCAACATTAGTTCGATAACAGCGCCCTCTAACGACATAATGTCCAAACAAGGTATAAAGCATTATACTATGTATTGCTGGTTTCTTTAACAACCTCTGCGTTAAACTATGTGCCATATAACGAAATATACTTAAATACACTCAAATAGCTTCATTAGATAACGTTTGTGTGTGTAAAACACGAAAATAACGTTTCCGTGAAATTTTGCAAAAAGTCAATTTTTTCGTGTTTTTTAGTCAAAAGTAGCTTGTTTTCACTCTTACAGCACGAATACGCTGATATTCGCTGGAAAATGATCCGAGCGATATGAAACTTTTTATATACGCATAGGGCAGTGCTGTCTATCAAACTGCGCTAATAAGAACTTAATCGGGTGATATGCAAATTTTTAAAAAATTCAACATTAGTTCGATAACAGCGCCCTCTAACGACGTAATGTCCAAACAAGGTATAAAGCACTATACTATGTATTGCTGGTTTCTTTAACAACCTCTGCGTTAAATTATGTGCCATATAACGAAATATACTTAAATACACTCAAATAGCTTCATTAGATAGCGTTTGTGTGTGTAAAACACGAAAATAACGTTTCCGTGAAATTTTGCAAAAAGTCAATTTTTTCGTGTTTTTTAGTGAAAAGCAGCTTATTTTCACTCTTACAGAACGAATACGCTGATACTCGCTGGAAAATGATCCGATCGATATGAAACTTTTTATATAGGCATAGGGCAGTGCTATCTATCAAACTGCGCTAATAAGAACTTAATCGGGTGATATGCAAATTTTTAAAAAATTCAACATTAGTTCGATAACAGCGCCCTCTAACGACATAATGTCCAAACAAGGTATAAAGCATTATACTATGTATTGCTGGTTTCTTTAACAACCTCTGCGTTAAACTATGTGCCATATAACGAAATATACTTAAATACACTCAAATAGCTTCATTAGATAACGTTTGTGTGTGTAAAACACGAAAATAACGTTTCCGTGAAATTTTGCAAAAAGTCAATTTTTTCGTGTTTTTTAGTCAAAAGTAGCTTGTTTTCACTCTTACAGCACGAATACGCTGATATTCGCTGGAAAATGATCCGAGCGATATGAAACTTTTTATATACGCATAGGGCAGTGCTGTCTATCAAACTGCGCTAATAAGAACTTAATCGGGTGATATGCAAATTTTTAAAAAATTCAACATTAGTTCGATAACAGCGCCCTCTAACGACGTAATGTCCAAACAAGGTATAAAGCACTATACTATGTATTGCTGGTTTCTTTAACAACCTCTGCGTTAAATTATGTGCCATATAACGAAATATACTTAAATACACTCAAATAGCTTCATTAGATAGCGTTTGTGTGTGTAAAACACGAAAATAACGTTTCCGTGAAATTTTGCAAAAAGTCAATTTTTTCGTGTTTTTTAGTGAAAAGCAGCTTATTTTCACTCTTACAGAACGAATACGCTGATACTCGCTGGAAAATGATCCGATCGATATGAAACTTTTTATATAGGCATAGGGCAGTGCTATCTATCAAACTGCGCTAATAAGAACTTAATCGGGTGATATGCAAATTTTTAAAAAATTCAACATTAGTTCGATAACAGCGCCCTCTAACGACATAATGTCCAAACAAGGTATAAAGCATTATACTATGTATTGCTGGTTTCTTTAACAACCTCTGCGTTAAACTATGTGCCATATAACGAAATATACTTAAATACACTCAAATAGCTTCATTAGATAACGTTTGTGTGTGTAAAACACGAAAATAACGTTTCCGTGAAATTTTGCAAAAAGTCAATTTTTTCGTGTTTTTTAGTCAAAAGTAGCTTGTTTTCACTCTTACAGCACGAATACGCTGATATTCGCTGGAAAATGATCCGAGCGATATGAAACTTTTTATATACGCATAGGGCAGTGCTGTCTATCAAACTGCGCTAATAAGAACTTAATCGGGTGATATGCAAATTTTTAAAAAATTCAACATTAGTTCGATAACAGCGCCCTCTAACGACGTAATGTCCAAACAAGGTATAAAGCACTATACTATGTATTGCTGGTTTCTTTAACAACCTCTGCGTTAAATTATGTGCCATATAACGAAATATACTTAAATACACTCAAATAGCTTCATTAGATAGCGTTTGTGTGTGTAAAACACGAAAATAACGTTTCCGTGAAATTTTGCAAAAAGTCAATTTTTTCGTGTTTTTTAGTGAAAAGCAGCTTATTTTCACTCTTACAGAACGAATACGCTGATACTCGCTGGAAAATGATCCGATCGATATGAAACTTTTTATATAGGCATAGGGCAGTGCTATCTATCAAACTGCGCTAATAAGAACTTAATCGGGTGATATGCAAATTTTTAAAAAATTCAACATTAGTTCGATAACAGCGCCCTCTAACGACATAATGTCCAAACAAGGTATAAAGCATTATACTATGTATTGCTGGTTTCTTTAACAACCTCTGCGTTAAACTATGTGCCATATAACGAAATATACTTAAATACACTCAAATAGCTTCATTAGATAACGTTTGTGTGTGTAAAACACGAAAATAACGTTTCCGTGAAATTTTGCAAAAAGTCAATTTTTTCGTGTTTTTTAGTCAAAAGTAGCTTGTTTTCACTCTTACAGCACGAATACGCTGATATTCGCTGGAAAATGATCCGAGCGATATGAAACTTTTTATATACGCATAGGGCAGTGCTGTCTATCAAACTGCGCTAATAAGAACTTAATCGGGTGATATGCAAATTTTTAAAAAATTCAACATTAGTTCGATAACAGCGCCCTCTAACGACGTAATGTCCAAACAAGGTATAAAGCACTATACTATGTATTGCTGGTTTCTTTAACAACCTCTGCGTTAAATTATGTGCCATATAACGAAATATACTTAAATACACTCAAATAGCTTCATTAGATAGCGTTTGTGTGTGTAAAACACGAAAATAACGTTTCCGTGAAATTTTGCAAAAAGTCAATTTTTTCGTGTTTTTTAGTGAAAAGCAGCTTATTTTCACTCTTACAGAACGAATACGCTGATACTCGCTGGAAAATGATCCGATCGATATGAAACTTTTTATATAGGCATAGGGCAGTGCTATCTATCAAACTGCGCTAATAAGAACTTAATCGGGTGATATGCAAATTTTTAAAAAATTCAACATTAGTTCGATAACAGCGCCCTCTAACGACATAATGTCCAAACAAGGTATAAAGCATTATACTATGTATTGCTGGTTTCTTTAACAACCTCTGCGTTAAACTATGTGCCATATAACGAAATATACTTAAATACACTCAAATAGCTTCATTAGATAACGTTTGTGTGTGTAAAACACGAAAATAACGTTTCCGTGAAATTTTGCAAAAAGTCAATTTTTTCGTGTTTTTTAGTCAAAAGTAGCTTGTTTTCACTCTTACAGCACGAATACGCTGATATTCGCTGGAAAATGATCCGAGCGATATGAAACTTTTTATATACGCATAGGGCAGTGCTGTCTATCAAACTGCGCTAATAAGAACTTAATCGGGTGATATGCAAATTTTTAAAAAATTCAACATTAGTTCGATAACAGCGCCCTCTAACGACGTAATGTCCAAACAAGGTATAAAGCACTATACTATGTATTGCTGGTTTCTTTAACAACCTCTGCGTTAAATTATGTGCCATATAACGAAATATACTTAAATACACTCAAATAGCTTCATTAGATAGCGTTTGTGTGTGTAAAACACGAAAATAACGTTTCCGTGAAATTTTGCAAAAAGTCAATTTTTTCGTGTTTTTTAGTGAAAAGCAGCTTATTTTCACTCTTACAGAACGAATACGCTGATACTCGCTGGAAAATGATCCGATCGATATGAAACTTTTTATATAGGCATAGGGCAGTGCTATCTATCAAACTGCGCTAATAAGAACTTAATCGGGTGATATGCAAATTTTTAAAAAATTCAACATTAGTTCGATAACAGCGCCCTCTAACGACATAATGTCCAAACAAGGTATAAAGCATTATACTATGTATTGCTGGTTTCTTTAACAACCTCTGCGTTAAACTATGTGCCATATAACGAAATATACTTAAATACACTCAAATAGCTTCATTAGATAACGTTTGTGTGTGTAAAACACGAAAATAACGTTTCCGTGAAATTTTGCAAAAAGTCAATTTTTTCGTGTTTTTTAGTCAAAAGTAGCTTGTTTTCACTCTTACAGCACGAATACGCTGATATTCGCTGGAAAATGATCCGAGCGATATGAAACTTTTTATATACGCATAGGGCAGTGCTGTCTATCAAACTGCGCTAATAAGAACTTAATCGGGTGATATGCAAATTTTTAAAAAATTCAACATTAGTTCGATAACAGCGCCCTCTAACGACGTAATGTCCAAACAAGGTATAAAGCACTATACTATGTATTGCTGGTTTCTTTAACAACCTCTGCGTTAAATTATGTGCCATATAACGAAATATACTTAAATACACTCAAATAGCTTCATTAGATAGCGTTTGTGTGTGTAAAACACGAAAATAACGTTTCCGTGAAATTTTGCAAAAAGTCAATTTTTTCGTGTTTTTTAGTGAAAAGCAGCTTATTTTCACTCTTACAGAACGAATACGCTGATACTCGCTGGAAAATGATCCGATCGATATGAAACTTTTTATATAGGCATAGGGCAGTGCTATCTATCAAACTGCGCTAATAAGAACTTAATCGGGTGATATGCAAATTTTTAAAAAATTCAACATTAGTTCGATAACAGCGCCCTCTAACGACATAATGTCCAAACAAGGTATAAAGCATTATACTATGTATTGCTGGTTTCTTTAACAACCTCTGCGTTAAACTATGTGCCATATAACGAAATATACTTAAATACACTCAAATAGCTTCATTAGATAACGTTTGTGTGTGTAAAACACGAAAATAACGTTTCCGTGAAATTTTGCAAAAAGTCAATTTTTTCGTGTTTTTTAGTCAAAAGTAGCTTGTTTTCACTCTTACAGCACGAATACGCTGATATTCGCTGGAAAATGATCCGAGCGATATGAAACTTTTTATATACGCATAGGGCAGTGCTGTCTATCAAACTGCGCTAATAAGAACTTAATCGGGTGATATGCAAATTTTTAAAAAATTCAACATTAGTTCGATAACAGCGCCCTCTAACGACGTAATGTCCAAACAAGGTATAAAGCACTATACTATGTATTGCTGGTTTCTTTAACAACCTCTGCGTTAAATTATGTGCCATATAACGAAATATACTTAAATACACTCAAATAGCTTCATTAGATAGCGTTTGTGTGTGTAAAACACGAAAATAACGTTTCCGTGAAATTTTGCAAAAAGTCAATTTTTTCGTGTTTTTTAGTGAAAAGCAGCTTATTTTCACTCTTACAGAACGAATACGCTGATACTCGCTGGAAAATGATCCGATCGATATGAAACTTTTTATATAGGCATAGGGCAGTGCTATCTATCAAACTGCGCTAATAAGAACTTAATCGGGTGATATGCAAATTTTTAAAAAATTCAACATTAGTTCGATAACAGCGCCCTCTAACGACATAATGTCCAAACAAGGTATAAAGCACTATACTATGTATTGCTGGTTTCTTTAACAACCTCTGCGTTAAATTATGTGCCATATAACGAAATATACTTAAATACACTCAAATAGCTTCATTAGATAGCGTTTGTGTGTGTAAAACACGAAAATAACGTTTCCGTGAAATTTTGCAAAAAGTCAATTTTTTCGTGTTTTTTAGTGAAAAGCAGCTTATTTTCACTCTTACAGAACGAATACGCTGATACTCGCTGGAAAATGATCCGATCGATATGAAACTTTTTATATAGGCATAGGGCAGTGCTATCTATCAAACTGCGCTAATAAGAACTTAATCGGGTGATATGCAAATTTTTAAAAAATTCAACATTAGTTCGATAACAGCGCCCTCTAACGACATAATGTCCAAACAAGGTATAAAGCATTATACTATGTATTGCTGGTTTCTTTAACAACCTCTGCGTTAAACTATGTGCCATATAACGAAATATACTTAAATACACTCAAATAGCTTCATTAGATAACGTTTGTGTGTGTAAAACACGAAAATAACGTTTCCGTGAAATTTTGCAAAAAGTCAATTTTTTCGTGTTTTTTAGTCAAAAGTAGCTTGTTTTCACTCTTACAGCACGAATACGCTGATATTCGCTGGAAAATGATCCGAGCGATATGAAACTTTTTATATACGCATAGGGCAGTGCTGTCTATCAAACTGCGCTAATAAGAACTTAATCGGGTGATATGCAAATTTTTAAAAAATTCAACATTAGTTCGATAACAGCGCCCTCTAACGACGTAATGTCCAAACAAGGTATAAAGCACTATACTATGTATTGCTGGTTTCTTTAACAACCTCTGCGTTAAATTATGTGCCATATAACGAAATATACTTAAATACACTCAAATAGCTTCATTAGATAGCGTTTGTGTGTGTAAAACACGAAAATAACGTTTCCGTGAAATTTTGCAAAAAGTCAATTTTTTCGTGTTTTTTAGTGAAAAGCAGCTTATTTTCACTCTTACAGAACGAATACGCTGATACTCGCTGGAAAATGATCCGATCGATATGAAACTTTTTATATAGGCATAGGGCAGTGCTATCTATCAAACTGCGCTAATAAGAACTTAATCGGGTGATATGCAAATTTTTAAAAAATTCAACATTAGTTCGATAACAGCGCCCTCTAACGACATAATGTCCAAACAAGGTATAAAGCATTATACTATGTATTGCTGGTTTCTTTAACAACCTCTGCGTTAAACTATGTGCCATATAACGAAATATACTTAAATACACTCAAATAGCTTCATTAGATAACGTTTGTGTGTGTAAAACACGAAAATAACGTTTCCGTGAAATTTTGCAAAAAGTCAATTTTTTCGTGTTTTTTAGTCAAAAGTAGCTTGTTTTCACTCTTACAGCACGAATACGCTGATATTCGCTGGAAAATGATCCGAGCGATATGAAACTTTTTATATACGCATAGGGCAGTGCTGTCTATCAAACTGCGCTAATAAGAACTTAATCGGGTGATATGCAAATTTTTAAAAAATTCAACATTAGTTCGATAACAGCGCCCTCTAACGACATAATGTCCAAACAAGGTATAAAGCACTATACTATGTATTGCTGGTTTCTTTAACAACCTCTGCGTTAAATTATGTGCCATATAACGAAATATACTTAAATACACTCAAATAGCTTCATTAGATAGCGTTTGTGTGTGTAAAACACGAAAATAACGTTTCCGTGAAATTTTGCAAAAAGTCAATTTTTTCGTGTTTTTTAGTCAAAAGTAGCTTGTTTTCACTCTTACAGCACGAATACGCTGATATTCGCTGGAAAATGATCCGAGCGATATGAAACTTTTTATATACGCATAGGGCAGTGCTGTCTATCAAACTGCGCTAATAAGAACTTAATCGGGTGATATGCAAATTTTTAAAAAATTCAACATTAGTTCGATAACAGCGCCCTCTAACGACGTAATGTCCAAACAAGGTATAAAGCACTATACTATGTATTGCTGGTTTCTTTAACAACCTCTGCGTTAAATTATGTGCCATATAACGAAATATACTTAAATACACTCAAATAGCTTCATTAGATAGCGTTTGTGTGTGTAAAACACGAAAATAACGTTTCCGTGAAATTTTGCAAAAAGTCAATTTTTTCGTGTTTTTTAGTGAAAAGCAGCTTATTTTCACTCTTACAGAACGAATACGCTGATACTCGCTGGAAAATGATCCGATCGATATGAAACTTTTTATATAGGCATAGGGCAGTGCTATCTATCAAACTGCGCTAATAAGAACTTAATCGGGTGATATGCAAATTTT